>NC_043762.1:22345240-22423238 GCF_902148845.1 Salarias fasciatus
CCAGGTAGTGTGGTTGTTTTGCTGATGGTGCTGTTATTTATTTCTGAAGCTGCATACGAGAGTCTCCTGATATATTGGATCTCTGTGTTACTTTATTCCTCTGAATGCTTGCAAGTAGTTTCTTCCCTCTAATGGCTTCATGGCCACGTTTTGTTTAAGCTGTAAGTTTGTATTTTTTATTTTAGACCAGAGGTTCTGCATGGCACTTTATTTGAAATCTGTATTTTTCTAAATTTATTTTCTGTTTCTTTGCATTAATTTGTTTCTGAATTGAGACACTGTGGTGAGAAATACTGTACATTATGGTCTTAAAACTGCCTTGAAATGCAATGAAACAGAGTTTGTTTTTTTAACATTGAAGTCATTGTAGAAGGTCAGAATTTAAAAAACAAAGTCTGAATGAGAGACTGTTTCTCTCAGGCTTCCTCAACGTTGCAGATTGTTTTTTTATTTATTTGTCTGATTAATTTATACATGAGACCAAGAAGGTCGGGCTGGAGGTCAGTGAGCCCTTCCTTCAGCCAGTGAGTGGATCTCGGTGTGACTGTGCTGATTCGGTTCTCTGATTTATCGCAGCACCACTTGAAGGATGTCCTGACCGCCGTGATCACCCGGAGGAAAGCGTACCGGTTGCGCGACGGCCGCTTCCCCTACGCGTTCGGCAGCGACGCCATGCCTCAGCCTTACCTGAAGAACAGCCTTGCTGCTTACCACAGTGTGACTGAATGGTGGGGACGGCTTGATGGCCTCGTAAACATTGAGCAAGTTTGATATTGTAGAAATCATTTCATTCAGATCGATTATTTGGTTGTTGCTGACATAAATATTCGTCCGGTCAGCTCTGTCCTCTGCTGTCAGCGAAGACAGAACGTAGCATATTTTAGATGAAATATTTCTTTTGTCCTTTCAGTCCGCCCTCCAGTGCGTCCCTCCCGGCCGGTCCTCCGCCTCAGGTGTCACCTGACGAGGCTGAGCAGCAGGCCGTTCACCTGTTGGCGTGTTCTGCAGACCGGCCTTCGGCTCCGCTCCCTCCCATCAACATGTTTGATCTGCTGGAAGCGCTGCAGGTAGAGTCTGGCTGCGGCGTCTGGAGTAGCGCTGCATTCTGGGTACTTTACGGAATTCATTTGATAAATAAATTAAGATTCCCCATCAGATCAAGTACATGTCAGAAGCTGTTCCTCGAATGGTTTCATTTTGCTCAGCACTCTGGTTCATCGTCCAGTCGGTCTTTATTTTGTACTTTAGAACCGTGTGTGTTTTTTCCCTTATCTGTCAGATATTATAAAAGCTGAATTTGAAGCTTGTGTGCCGGTGAAACCGATACCAGTCTGGTTATTCATTAAACAATATTTCAAGAAATGTTCCACAGCTCTTCTCGTCTGACGGTTCGGTGTGTTTTATGGTAGTTAAGTATTGATTGGACTAAATAGAGATGTTTGATCTCGCCTGGGGAGTCCTTACAGATTTCAACAGTAAAGCTTCACTTGTGTTTAGCGTTGTGTTTTAATGTTCGCTCTGCTGGTTATCAGTGGATTTGTTTCATCCTGGCGGCTGACCGTCTGCTCCGTCTCTACGGTGAGTGACCGCCTCTGACCCTTGTCTGGCGCAGGTCCACCACGCCGTGATGCCCTCCCACACCATGTACGCCCTGAACATGGAGCGCATCCTGGCCCGCCTGTGGCACCCAGCCACGAGGAGCTGGAGCAGGACCACGTGCACCGGCAGCGGCTCGCCGCTAAAGAGGGCATGCTGGTCAGCTGAGAGCGGAGCCGGACCCTGAGGACTGCGGGGAGCCTCCTGGAGCAGTGAAGCGTTAACACCTGTGTGGGTTTACAGCGGAGGGGTCAAGTCTGTAAACTCCACCAGGTGTCGGCCGCTCGTGAACATGCTGAATAGGCCTCATAATTATTCCTAAAATGTTTACTGGTTCCTGGTTTCAGCGCTGGTGGTCCTCGGTTTCTGTACAGATGAAGCTCGTTTTGTTTTTTTGTCCACAGGAGGCTGAATGTATATACTTTGTATTTTTTCTACACAGTGTTGATTATTTATATTGCAAACTGTAGCTCATAAAGAATTAAAAAGGTGTTTCGTACAGAATGAGTGTTCTTTATTTACTGCTGTAAACGGATCTCCGTGCTTCCCGGGATCAGCGGCTGGAGGACGGTGATTCAGAGCCCGGGATGCGCACACACCCGTCCCACTGCGCACTCGGGACCTCTTGCCTTATTTGGTCTCCCGCAGCTCACTTCCGATGCCTTCCCGTCCAATGAGCGTCCGTGTAGATTCGCGCACCATGACGAGCTCCTCGCACGACTCCGGTGACTCAATCTCCCGTCTGCCCCAGATCCTTCAACAACAACCCCCCCACCCCCCACCGACCCCCAGCGACGTCCGGAGAACCTGTCGACTCCTGGTTAATTCTTAATGACAGGGACAAAGGGGACACTCACACATCTGGCGTGTCCGTCGCTTTTTATTTCGACATATTTACAGTTAAGTGCTCAAAATACTGCGTACAAATATCATACAAAGTGTTATTTTCCAGGACTAACATTAGTTACAACTATATCACAAAGTTTTATGGACATAAATGTTAAGAAAGTAAGGCCGTTTTGTCAGCAAACGTTACACACACCTGGAAGTCCGAGAGCAAAGGTGTGGAAGTTGTTAGTGTTGTTCTGTACACGGTCCTGGTGCGCGGGGCTACTCAGTGCTGGACTCGACTCTAGATGCTCACAATGCTACTGGACAACGTGGGGAGTTTCACATGGTCTTTCGGGCTGTTTGCAGTTCCATCCCACACCCGGCCCGGGGGGGCTTTCAGTCCGGGCGCGAGACTCCAAAGAGTTAATGTTTGGACACGACATCCTGGTTTGACTGTAGAAAGGGGGAAAACAGTTTTGACCGGGGAATACATACAAAAATTGCAACAAAAAAAAAAGTGTATCAAGTCTGATCCGAGGCAGACTCGGAGCTTGTGTTCCCCCTGAACTGTCTGTGCAATTAGTTTGGTGGCGCGCGTGTCGCCAAACTGACCAATCACAATAACGTCGCCGGTGATCCTGTGTGTTCAGTCTGAGCGGGTTATTTGGTGGAAAATGCGCTGAGATGCAGGGACTTCCCTGAAAGCCTCGAGAGGCCACGATAAGCTGCATTTGGTCCCCAAGCCGTGTCCCCCGGTGCGCCCCCCCTGCGTCTAGTACGCCTGGAGCTGCTGCGTCAAGATGAGCTGACAGCCGCTGTTCACGTGGTCCATGACCTTCTGCTTGAGCAGGGCCAGCTCGTCCCGGAGGATGTTCGCGGAGGAAACCAACTCTGTGTTTTGGCTCTTCAGATTTTTGACCCTGTCCTCCAGCCGCGAGATCCTCTCCAGCTTCCTTTTCCGGCATTTGGACGCGGCGACTCTGTTCCTCATGCGCTTCCTCTCGGCTTTGATGCGCTCCTGGCTCTCCATGTCGATGGGCGACAGCGGGGGGGTCTCCCGGACATCTCGGGCACCGTCTGGGGCTCCTCCTTGAGCGCGTGCAGCGCGGGTGCTGCGCCGCGCCCAGCTGGGGGTCCATGTGGCTGTGGGGCGGCTGCGGCGCGGCGTGGTAGCCGGCAGGTGGGAGCCTCTCGCCGGCAGGTGCGGCCGCGGAGCTCCCCGCCCGGGGGAACGCGCTCAGGTTGGTGTACTCCGGCGGCTCCGGGCGCACCGTGCAGCTGTACGGGATCCCGCCGCTCTCGGGCGCAGCGGAGCCGCACGCGATGGTGACGGTGGCGCGGTCTGCGCGTCCGGGTGCGCGGCGGGGACCTGCTGCTGGTAGTGGAGCTCCGCGAGCGCCCGCACGAAGCCGTCGGCGAAGCCCTCCTGCTCGTCGGTGATGTTCTTGGGGCAGATGAACTGCGTCGGGGTGGGCGTCGTCAGCCCGGTGCAGGACTGGATGATCAGCCTCTCCAGCTCCGGAGAGGCCAGCTTCAGCAAACCCACGTCGGGGGACGTCAGGATGTCCAGGGCCTTGGCGCCAGCTGGGGCTTGAAGTTTTGGGGTCGTTGAGGTTCAGGGTCATGGTTTGTTTGAGGGTTTTGGGGTTGAACCCGTACACCGCCGCCCCGTCGCGCTGAGAGTTGGAGGCATTCACGGCTTCGTCGTAGAATGTCGCTTCCATTTTCCTGGACATAAAGTTTGGATCGCCCTGAGCGAGGGAGGTTTCTTCTGCGGGAGAGTAAAGTCCAGAATCCGCTGTTTACATGCGTCCCGGGACGATCCGTCCGCTGCGCCGCGGCCGAGGCCGTCTATTGTTGAAGTTCAACTCACTTGACAAGTTTGAGTCCGGAGAAAACTTTTGTTTCGTGGGCCGAGCGCTCATCGACAGCTAGAGCAGCGGCTTCCCGTGGCGGGCCGGCGGTGTTTACAGCCCGCGAGGCTTCTCCTCCACAGTTCCTGCTTCCCTAAACAACCGGAGACGGGCCCGAAAACCGAGAATACTTTCTATCACTTCCAGCGTGGAGACGAACTTTATCCACCTCTAAGCTGCTGCTCCACTGAAAATAACAATGATGTCATTTCTACGGCGCGCCATTGGCTGGGCATGGTTGGGTGGGCGTGGTTTGGGTAATGACATGCAAGTTGCTCTGACAACGAGCCATGTCTCCGCCCCCCCGCGGTGGTTTATGGGATTAGGTAATGCAGACAGTGGAGCAATGTACTCTGGGATTACGTAGTGTTTTTGAATATTTAGTTACCCGCTCAATTATTAGTTACCGTCCCGAAGAGCGAGTTTATCAGACAGTCACAACATATCGATCCCCGGTAAGATGTTTGTGACGGGGAGCGTTTTTCCAGCCGCCTGAGGAAGAGAACAATCCAGAGAATCACTTTATTGTCTGGAAACGTGAAGTCATCCGGGTCCGGAGAGCCTCGGCGAGAAGAAGAGAAACATTCAGAGAAAGAGAGAAAGAGAAAGAGTTCAGAGAGGAATAGACATCAGCCTCTCCGCCTCAAGAGAAGAACAACAAACACTACAGCCTCATGTCTTCAATGCAAACTGCAGTTATATAATAATAATAATAATAAAGTGCTGTACAAGAAAAATAATAAACCCTGTTCAAGTGTTAATACCAAACCAACAAAAATAAAATAGATTCAGGAGAACTACTGTCTTAAAGCAAGCAAAAAGGACAAATAATGTTTGAGAGCACTTCCTGAGTGAGCATAGAATTTTTCATCTTCAGAAAGTCTATTATAACAAATAGTTGTAATTACAAATAATTAAATACATACAACAGAGAGATGGAGAGAGAGCACGTAGTTGTAAAATCTCAACTAATAAGATTGACTTATTTGTACATTTGTTTAAACATCTCATTAGTTAAATGGCAAATGACACACCTCTGTATGTTCCTAATGTATTAGGAACATACAGAACAACAACTATTTCTGTAAACAATGCATAAATGTATGTCAAACTATATAAAAGTACACTTTGTAAAACTATAAACATTGTATTTATGCTTATGTTATGAAACATTTATTCAAATTTCTGATAAGTACACATTTTGCTAAAGGAAAATAAATGTAATTAAATTAAAATTATTGCGTTACAGTTCAAAGCCACACTGGACAACACGGAGCAGGGTAAAGAAATGGATTTTGTGTCAGTGCCGTGCATGTCCACCGCTGACATTGAGCAAAGTGACACCCCTGTTGTGCACAGACTTAATCTAGTGATGGATCTGGTCTTGTAGAATACTGTCTGCCTCAAGGGCTCGGCGAACCGTGGCCAGTCTGGCTTCGGTAGGTGACATGCATACAAATAACCCCTTCTAAAAATTCCATTTCAAGGATTCATTTTATTGTTCCCAACAAATGAATGTCAAAAGTAACAGTCACGAGCTGCCGTGTCTCCCCGATCTGAGAGCTGTAGTGATTTGAAAGGAATATAAAGATTTTTAAAGTCATATTTACACCACTTGACTTCCTGTACATAATTTAGAATAATACTTGAGTCTTCGTTCTTTCTTTTTTTTTTTAATTGAGCATTCTTTTATTTAAAACATGATGTTTGAACATTTATTTTTCCATATAAACCATTACTTTTGTGTCTGAATGTCATAAGGATGCAGGTTTAGCTTCACTGTATATTTTCACATTTTCTGAAATGTTTGATAAAATCTGTTCAACATTCCATGATAAAATCGGCCCATTTTTTTCTTGATTGCCATAAAGCGCAATACCCCACACTTTTATCCTTTTTTTTCCTGTGACAATTACAATACACACCTCATGTTATGCTTCATATTCTTTTGGTACATGGAGCTTTTTTTGTAAGCAAGTTGTAAATAAAGCTGCATTTAATGTAAGACATACAGCAGTAATGTTTGTGAATAAAATCCCAGTTAAAGCCTTTTGAGACAGATTCTCATCTACTGCTTTTGATAAGGTTCAGTTTGTCACATTTGAAGGTGACTTCTTGGTGTGATTAACTTGTGTGACAGCTTTACTGTGCTGGACGTATGGACGTGCGTCTCATGCTTCACACGGTTCACTAATGGAGGTATTTATGAAGCTGCAGTATTGATTGAAGCCTCTGCACAGCTGCAGTCTGTCTGGCCATCTCTCCATTGTATTATTCAGCGTGTTCTCCTCAAGCCAACTATAAATAAGTGAACAGCCCCAGAAAGCCTGGATAACCAGAGCTGCCTGAGGTCAACGCTGCTGAGATGACAAGTATTCACAGCGCGGCTGTCCAACACCTGGCTGCAGGATTTTACCCCTTGAAGTTAAATATTTTTGCTGGCTTACTTCAGAGATAGTTTTGTTATACCGCATTTGAGGCAATAATGGTTATTTCTTTCTTTCTTGCCTATATTATAAGAGCAGCTTTGGCGCTACAATCCTCTGTACACCTGTGTGGGAACCAACCAAGGGAGGGTTTTGTTCCTGTCAAAGTACCAATTTTCCCTGGCTGGGCTTCCTGTTTCCCTGCTTTCCCCTCGACCGGCCCAATCAGGTCACTTTTAGATAACAGCCTTTCCTTTTCCCTGCAAGGGCCAGCTGTTTCCACCCCCCGTGCACTTTTCTAATCAGGCGTCGGTCCTGCCCTGCTACCCAACAGGCCCTGCTGCTTTGTTGAGCGGAGGTGGGAAACACCCAAGGTCCACGGAGTCAACCATCCCTCCACCAAGAGAGAGAGAGACCCCGTCCCTCCACTAGGGAGAGAGAGAGAGAGAGAGGAGAGAGAGAGAGGAGAGAGAGAGAGAGAGAGAAACTGTATTTGCATGAGCTGAAGTATCAACAGAGAAAGTTTGGATTACCTTCATGAGCTTGGGGACACACACACACACACACACACACACACACACACACACAACACCACACACACACACACACAGTCTTGTATTTCTATCCTTGTGGGGACCGTCCATTGACTCCCATTCATGTCTAGCCCCTAACCCTGACCCTTACCCTAACCCTAACCCACACCACAACAAAGCCTACCCTAAAGAAATGTTTTTGCACTTTTACTTTTTTCAGTAACAACAACATGGTCAAGAAAACACTGTTTCTCCTACTTAGGACCGGAAAAAGGTCCCCACAAGGGCACGTCGTTTCACGTTTTGCTTCCTTGTGGGGACATTTGGCCCCAACAAGGATAGAAATACGAGAACACACACACACACACACACACACACACACACACACACACACACACACACACACACACAGGCAGAGCAGTGAGAGAGACAGATGAAATTTCAAACAGTGTCCATGCAGTGTTTGTTGAAGACCATCTGTTTCTTCCTGTCCCGCTGTTTTTTTTTTTTTTTTTTTAAATTCTCCTCTGTGCTCCATTCTGCTGATCACTCCCGGTCTAAACAAGCTGATCATAACCAGGACTACTTCCTCCAGGACAGCTGTTATGTTCTCTACAATGAGACAATGAGAATACTTAAAAAAAAAAAAGCTGGTTCAC
This sequence comes from Salarias fasciatus, assembly GCF_902148845.1. Lineage (NCBI taxonomy): Eukaryota > Metazoa > Chordata > Actinopteri > Blenniiformes > Blenniidae > Salarias > Salarias fasciatus. The sequence continues at coordinate 22,353,199 of NC_043762.1, forward strand.
AGAAGGAACTGTCCTCTGAGTCTGAGGTCAAGTCGGTATGTCCTGCCTTTTCCAACCAAATAGGTCCACGACTATAAAATGCACTACAGGGTCAGTCTGACTGCTGATCTGACCTCAACTGTTCAGTTTGTAGACAGTATACAGTATTTAAACCTCCATCCACAATAGACCTAAATTAGTAATCATATCTGGTCAACTTTAGCCTATTTTAAAAGTACTATTACCAAATACTATTAATTATATTTTGTAAAATGTGCTTTTATTAAATATATCTATTTCATTTTTTTTTTTTATTATTAACTTTTGTCCATTAATCTTTAATTACAGCTTTGTCCAGTTCAGGATAGCAGGGGGTTGGAGCCAATCCCAAATCTGAGGAAACCTATACATGTGACTGATTTAACATTTATTACTCTCCTTGAAATCTGACTCATTCACCGGTTTGTTTGTGTCAAATACACACACAGGGAGAACATGCAAACTCCAGACATATTGCTTTGAGGAGAGAGTGCTAAGTAAAAATATATTTAACAGTTACTTACTTATTACACTACACACTTCTGATTGATAGATAGATAGATAGATAGATAGCTAGATAGATAGATAGATAGATAGATAGATAGATAGAAATCCCTCACAGCTAAAAAAAAAACGCGATTGTCACCCTTTTTGGCCGCGCTCGGCTCCCCGTCTCCTTCACCTCTCACACCAGACTCAAAGTACGCCGCTCTCAAACTTCAGGATAAACACACACGTGTCCCGCGACAACATAACCGTCTGTTTACCGGGTGAGCTCCGAGTCGATTCAGTGATCATGATCTGTTTCGCTCTCGTCTGCCACGCGCCTTTTTAAAACGTTATTCTGCGTAAATCTCGTGCGTCTCGCAGCTGCCGCTCCGCGTCTTTCCCCGGGGTCCTCGGGTCAGGTTTCCTCTCCTCGTTAAGGGCAGTGTGGACACTGACAGCGGGCCCGGTGAATCATCTGCTCGCGGGTCCTCGGTGTCCAGCCTCGTCCTCATGGCCGAGGTCTTCTACGTCGGGGTGGACGTGGGCACGGCCAGCGTGCGCGCGGCCCTGGTGACCAGAGGGGGCGCGCTGGAGGCCACCGCCCAGGAGCCCATCGGCATCTGGGAGCCGGAGGCTGAGCACTACGTCCAGTCCCTCCACCGACATCTGGGACAAATGCTGCGCAGTGGTGAAGGTGTGGAGGCCCCGACACACACACACACACACACCCCACACAACACACACACACACCACACACCACACACACACACCTGTCAGGCAAACATGAGAGAACCCTCTTCATGGAAGGAATGTCCTCTATAAGCATGCTGCAGCAGTGGACACACTCCTAATCTCGTACAGGGAGAACATGCAAACTTTGCAGAGCAAAGCAGCTGTGTAAGAACTCCTCCATGCTCTCCTGTGAGTATTTCATAGTAAGACGCAGTGCTGTTCTCTCTCCCAGGAGGTGACTCGGGGTGTGGACAGGAGCCGGGTTCGAGGCTCGGTTTCGATGCCACCTGCTCTCTTGTGGTTTTGGACCAGAGTTTTGAGCCGGTGCCAGTAACTCGGGAGGGTGAGTGGCTCCACAGCGTGTTCTGTCTCCTGCACTGTCAGTGTGATCCGTCCTCAGAGTGTCATGTCTCTGCATTATAATGAATGATAAGATTATAACTTGAAAAGCAAGCTGCTTTGGGTGTGATGCTGTTTGGTGAACTTTGCTTGGACAATTGTTTTTGTGATTACTTGGTTGATAGAGGAGGGCAATCATCCTTCCTTTGCAGTGAGGTCAAAGATCAGAATCGGTTACATTACTCGAGTAAGCTGGAAGATAAGAGTTATTCTTAGAGTTAAAGATCTCTCAGATAATATAATATCTTGGATGGTTTTTATACCTGCTTGCGGCTCTTGACCAGTCCGCCATGTTTCTTTACTCCCTGGGTTTCCAGGCGAGCCGCAGAGGAACGTGGTGATGTGGATGGACCACCGCGCCGCCGAGCAGGCGGCTCGCATAACCAAGACCCAGCACCGGGTCCTGAGCCGGGTGGGCGGGGTCATGTCACCGGAGATGCAGCCCCCTAAGCTCCTCTGGCTCAAAGAGGTGAGAGGTCAGAGGTCAGCCAGGTCAGTGCTCCACCGCGACCCCCGTGTGTTTGACTGTCACTTTTTGTACTGGCTGCTCAGAGTACCTGATGTTAGCGCATTCCTTCTCACTTTTCAGTTCAACTCAGTTTTATCTGTTTGCATAGCCGAGTTTTTAGACTTTGACGTGAAAAAGAAAAGGCGGAGAGTGGAAAAGAGTGAAACTCTGTCACTGCAGGAAGGTCCAGAGAGAGACGACCAAAGAGACAGACAAAGCAAGACAGAGACTCAGTACTACTGACATGGACTCTGTTTTCTTGTAAATATCTGGCCACTGAAAACAGAAATTGTGTGAGAGTATTCGGAGCGAGCCGTAACTGTAGAATGTATAGGAGCAAAGTTTTGAGCCCGGTCTAATAGTTCATTAACAGGAAGCAGGGAGGAAGAAAGAACTGCTTCTCTATAAACCTCCAATCAGCCAGTGCTCTGAAAATGAAAGTTTGTTCCTTTCAAGGAGGCAGAGAGTTCATCAGTCTGCTTCCACTGCTGATTAATCACAGGGTCGTTACTGCACATTCTCTGTATTTCCTCAGAATCTGAAGGAAAGGTGTTGGAGCAAAGCTGCTCACTTTTTTGATCTCCCAGACTTCCTCTCTTGGAAAGCAACGGGCTCCTTAACAAGGTGAGCTTCTATTATTTAAACCTTTGTATTTTTATTTCTGTACATCTGTAAAGAAAATGTTGCACATTTCTAAAAAAAAGAATTATTGGGCTGACAGCAGTAATGTCACTTACGTTGTAGATGTTAAAAAGAAAAAACTCTTTCACAGGGGGATCTTAGCTCATACAAATGTTAAATTAAAATGAAGATGTTTGTTTTGGCGAGACGTTTGCCTGCAGGTGCATGTTGTGTTGTTCTGCAGGTCTCTATGCACTCTGGTGTGTAAATGGACATACTGTCCTCCTGAAGGATGGGATCCCAGCTTCTGGACCGCCATCGGACTGGAGGACCTTCTGGAGAACAACTCTGCCAAGATAGGTCTGAAAACCCAAACCTTGATCACTCCAAGGAGTTTTCAACCCGGACGTTTTAAGGTTTTTTTTGGCAGTAACTCAATGTTTCTCTCCCTGATGAAATCTGCTGCCGTGCAGGGAGTGAGACGTGCGCTCCAGGAAGTCCGCTGGGACGAGGCCTGAGCCCCCAGGCAGCTGCCGACCTGGGTTTGGACCCGGGAACCGCAGTCGGCGCTTCCCTCATCGACGCCCATGCTGGAGGTCTAGGTGTGTCAGCGGACACAACCAGGATGAGCTGGAATCGATGGCTTCAGAGGTCTGGGATCAGACACGGGTTCCTGAGGCGGAGTAGCTGAGGGTCTGTGTGGAGCGGTGGGGGACGACCTTCTGAAAATCTACAAGCTAAAGTAAACGAGCGTTTTATCTGGACGTAGACGGTGGTTCTGCTCGGCAGAGCCTCTGAGATTCAGGGTGGAATTTCGGTGTCGTGGCGCCCGGCGCAGAACGCTCGCTGTTGGAATCGGGGGCAACAGGAATCCAGCCATCTGGTTTAGTTCTGGACGGTAAACTGCTGATGAACTCTGCCCTGTGACCTCTGCCAGTCAGGCGGTGGGAGGTCGATGTGCCGGTGTGTGTGTGTGGTCACGGTGATAAACGCGCCCGGCTCAGCACGCCGACTCAAACTCAAACCATCTTGACAAACATTATTCCAGCAGTTAGTGTCGCTTCTGAATGTCAGGCGGAGTCGCAGCAGCGCTTCAGAAGGAGTTAATGTTCCTGCAGAGAGTTCAGTTTTCCTGATGGGGATTCAGAAGCAGTGTGGATTCTCTCCAAGTAACAGAACAAAATACGTTTTTTTTTAACTCGGCAGAGCAGACACGATGAAAGCCCTTCCCTCTCCTCAGGTGTGATCGGAGCCGATGTGAGAGGTTTTCACCTGCCCTGTGAGGACCGGCCAATCAGCTCGCGCATGGCGATGATCTGTGGGACGTCGTCTTGTCACATGGCGGTCAGTGAGCTCCGCCGTGCAGCTTCCTGTTGAATCAAACACTCTGTCTGTGATGCTCTCTGGGATAATCAGACTAATGCAGGACTGTGATTAATCCGCTCTGACAGCCTTTGTGTCTTCAGTGGAACTTAATCAGACCACAGTGTTAACCTGCAGGTATGCAGTCTATTAAAAGCTCTGATAAATCATCTTTCAAACCGCTCTGCATTTCATTTCTACATCTTTCATATCTTCAGACTGAACCTATCACATTTCCATTAGCGACACTTCTCCAGGTTCTGGTCTCTGTAACGCGTCTCGCCGTCCCTGTCCGTCCAGATCAGCGAGCGGCCCCTGTTTGTGCCGGGGGTGTGGGGTCCCTGCCTGTCTGCCATGGTGCCCGGCCGTGGCTGAACGAGGGGGGGCAGAGCGCCACGCCACGGGACGGCTGGTCAGTGCCGACTGCAGATAGACGCTCCCAGCAGGTTCCTCTGTAGAAACCCAGGAACAGCTGATTGAATCCGTTCAGTGTCGTCCGCTTGCAGCGGCCCTCACGCCCTGAACTCTCGTGTCTCTGGCCTCAGATCGACCACGTGGTGAGGGGTCACGCCGCCTACTCTCAGCTCCAGCAGCAGGTGCAGCAGAGGTCAGAGGACGCTTTCAGCATCGCGCTTCCAAAACTAATTTTCCAGCTGTCATTCCCATCAGCCAGCAGTACTGCTCAGTGAGCTCCAGCGAGATTAAAACCCTCGTTAATGTTGATCCTCTTCGTTTCCCCTGTTGACTGTGAGCAGAATGTGTCTGTAAAGTCTTTATTTAACCTACTGACAAACCGTCATCACAGTTTTTAATCACGTCTGTGCTTTCTGTTTACATTTGGTGGTCTGGCCCCTCCAGATGCCCCTTCTCTGGCGAGAACATCTCCAGCTACTGAACAACCACCTGAGCTCCATGCGCCGCCTCCCGCTCCGCCGTCGACCTGCTGGATCGGCCGTTCACGTCTGGCCAGACTTCCACGGCAACAGGTCGCCGCTGGCCGACCCCACCCTGAAGGGCATGGTGAGGGCTTCGCCACGATCAGAATATTCTTTTTTCTTCCGCTGATGGCTCCAGTCGGACCAGGAGACGAGGGGAATGTGATCCACCTTAACTTCAACTTCAACAGACTCCCGGTTGTTCCTCTCTGACACATTTCCCTTTAACGGAGTCCCTGCTGCTCTGCAGGTGGTGGGACTGTCTCTGTCTCAGACGCTGGACGACCTGGCCCGGCTCTATCTGGCCACTGTTCAAGCCCTCGCCGTGAGTCAGGCTGTGTTTATGTTTCAAATTACTTCCTCTGCTCTTAAACCGATATCCTGTAAGTACAGAGCCAGGCAGGGTTTGATTTTCGTGTAAGCCGACGCTCGCCGCGCCGTGCGCTCTGGTTTCAGCTCGGGACGCTCACATCCTGGACGCCATGAGGGAGGCTGGACATGACCTTCAGGCGCTCTTCCTGTGTGGAGGACTGAGCAAAAACGCTCTGTTTGTGCAGGTTCACGCCAACGCCACAGGTAGCGGAGCCACTCCATCCATCATCCATCCATCATCCATCCATCATCCATCCAAACCGATGAATCGATGGCAGAACCGTCACGTTAAAGCATGAACTCTTTGTGTTCTGATCGGACCGTCAGGGCTGCCCGTGGTGCTGCCGGACCAGATGGAGGCTGTGCTGGTGGGGGCCCGCGGTCCTGGGCGCCTGTGCCTCACAGGACTACGCCAACATACAGGTAGAGCGGCACTCTCACATGAACTCTGACCTTACTGACGTCATCTAGAACCGTGGCAGACAGGGTGGAGCCCGGAGAGCCGTCCTCACCTTCTGAGACACAAAACAAGGAATGAAACTGAACTTGAAGCAGCCGTCGGCGGGAAGCAGATTGATGGTGCTGGCTCTAGCTAGACAGCATCACACTGGAATGTTTGTTTGCTGCTTTATGCAGGTAAAAGATGTTCTATTCCCCCCGCGCTGCATGAGGAAAGGCTCTTTCTGTAGGTTCAGTGTCTCTGACAGCCCTGTGATTTGTGCACGTTGTGTCTGACGGCTTTCCTCCCAGAAGCATCAAATGTCTCCGTTCCGATGAAAAGAAGCAGAATAACTGTCCATGTTGTCACAGAAAAAGAAAAACCTCTGTGTTTATGCTGCATATGTATCCAGAAAGAACTGGAAACGGTCCTGCTGCATGCTGTGAGCACCAAGTGTGTTAGATTATTATCAGACATTATCAGATGAAACAAATCTTTTTACTTGGAAACGAGACACTTTGTAGGTCAGATAATAGAATGTTGTGCTGTGGACGGTTTCTCCACCTGTTGGAAGCCACATCGAGCCGGCGGTGCGGCAGCAGCAGTTGTTGTGTCTGATCCTCCGAGCTGCTCGCGGTCGCTGCCTGGATTTAGTGGGTTTAGACGATGGAGAGGGGGCCCCCTCCCCGCGTCGCTGCATTTGGCCCGGACCGTACGAGAACTGGGTCAAGGCTGGTCTGAAACCGAATCTGCACTTTATGATTATTAAGTAACCTTGAATGTTTTTTTTTTTTTTTCCAGGAGGCAATGGAGAAAATGGCTAAAGTGGGAAAAGTAGTTCAGCCCGACCGTGAACTCCAGAGGTGAGAATGAGCTCTTTAAGGATCCATGACGCTGATAAAATAAAAACTGCTGTTAAATAAACGCTGTCATGACAGGTTCATCATTCGTTTCCTGTATTAGATGCCTTTTCAATGTTTTCTGACTGTGAAAAGTGAAAAAGAGACAAAGGTTAAAGGCAAATTAAAGTGTTTTTGTGAATTTTTTCTGTTACTCAGACCAAGATGTTCAATATTAAGCTCATATCTTTTAAATCGGAACCAGATTTTGACAGATTGATGCCTTCAGGAATATTATTGTAGTTTCATTTCATTCTCCTTTTTTTTTCCCAGCTTCTATGAGAAAAAGTACAAGGTGTTCCTGCGACTGTTCTCCCACCAGAGGGAGTACCGGGACCTGATGGAGCAGAGCTGACAGGGCTGCTGGGAGGAGGCGGAGCTGGAAATGACTCTTTCTGTAACCTGATGACAAATCCAGACACTGGACCACAAAAAAAAAACAAAGATATTAACCTTGCTGCTGTCCATGATGTGGCGAATTTTTTAAAAAAAAAAAGGGACTCGAGCCTCTGAGGCGAGACCCACTCAGGTGGAATCTGGAGCAGCAGCAGTTATTTCACCTCTGAAATCAATCACCATCAGGAACGCCGTCCTTTTCAAAGCATCCTAATACATTTTTAAACAGATGAAACTCGTGCTCGTGTCTGTCGCTCCTAATGTGTCACGATTCATAATTCACTGCTCCTCACCTCCACATACAGTGAAATGCATTTTTAATCCTGCTCCTCTTTCGTCCTCCCCTCACTGTATTTCCTCTCCTCTTCCTGCTGGCATCGCCTCTGCGCCGTCCTCAAACCCTCCGGTCTGCCGCTCGCTCCGGGAACCTGCTGCCGGATCAGAGCTGATAAGCTCCTCGCTGCGAGGGGAAGGAGGACGACCAGAATCCCAAACAGCTGACTTCACCCTGCAGACCAGCAGGGAGGGAGGCTGCTGCCGGCTCACAGACCCTGATCCTGGTTCCAGAAGCTTCTCTGTTTAGGTTTTACTTAAACTTGTCTAACATCACCCAAAGAGAGAATGTCTTTATCAGTGACTCGGAGTAAAAGTACAACGAATGCTTTAGACTTTTAGAGAAACTGAAATCAATTTGTGGAGCAAAGGTTTGCTGGGAAGAAGCGACTGGACGACTGAGGCCAGGAACAAACAGCTTCTTTACTCGCACCGTTGGTTCGGAGAACACAGTAAACAAAGCACCACTGCCAAAAGAAGAAAAGAGGAAGACCGATAACCGACTATGAGAGTGTGCAAAGCACCCCATCTGACCAACATTTAAATAATTCTTAATATTAAGTAAAATTGGGTATTTCCACAGTTTTGGAGAAGAAGGGTGGATGATCTGGAAACTTTTGGTACAGTTAGCGACTGGGGTTCTTAAACCGCAAGTCCTGACCTGAGATCAGCTGCACTGAAGGGCAGCCTGTGAGACAGAGCGGGTGTAGAAGACAGAGGGTCATGAAGACAGGGTGTGGAGACAGGTCATGGAGACAGGGGTGTGGGACAGGTCATGGAGACGGGGGTGTGGAGACAGGTCATGGAGACGGGTCATGGAGACGGGGGGTGTGGATGAGGTGTGTAGCGCAGGTACTTCTTCCCGGACGGCAGGTCTTTGGTGAAGATGCCGGCGGGGAACGCAGCAGCGGCGTCCTCCTCAGACATGCTGGGAGGGACCATGACACACTGTCCAGGCTGCAGGGAGACGGACACAGGGACAGGGTGTCAGGCGGTTTGTCGGCGGCTGTCGGTTCCAGGCGGGGTCTGGTTTGGCGGGTACCTTCCAGTCGGCGGGCGTGGTCACGCGCTTCGCCGCCGTCAGCTGCAGCGAGTCCACCACTCGCAGGATCTCGGTGAAACTGCGCCCCGTGGTGGCCGGGTAAAGCAGCGACAGCTTCAGCCGCTTGTCAGGACCGATGATGAAGACCTGAGGAAAGCAGGACGGTTGACGGGTGAAGTCCTACAACCTGGGCGAGGCAGATTTAATGTCTAACTCACGCAGGGGCGCTGAGCGGCACGCCGGCTTCGTCCTTCTCGTCTGGGTCCAGCATGCCCAGCGCCACTGCCAGCTCCCGTTTACTGTCCGCGATGATGGGGAAGGGCAGCGAACGGCAGCCGGCCTCCTCGCCGTTGTATGCCAGGATATCCTGCTCAGATAAACAGTTATTATCAAACCGAAAACAACCAAATCACATCAATGCAAAGATGGGGCTGTGATACACGGCTGACTCGGCTGTACTGTGAAATATCCCAGAAACATTTATTTATTCGTGAAAAGGTTTGTTCAGCGGTTTCTGTCGAAAAGGATCAAACTTGCAGAGTATCAGAACGTTCAGCCGCTGTTGGTTGTGTATTTGGAAGCTCTGGGGCTTTCTGGGCTAAGTTTGCATGTTCTCCCTGAGTCTCTGTTTTGGTCTTAAAAAAACATGCATCTCAGACCAAACGGTGATTTGAAAATACCCGTAGGTGTGAGTACACGCCTCTGTTTTTGTCCTGTAATGGACTGGTGACCCTTGACCCTGAGTTAGATCGAGCATTACAGACGTTGGATGGATCTTAAAACTCAAAGTAGAACTTTGTCTTCACTTTGTTTGACTATTGTTACAGCATTAATAAGAATCTCTATGTTTAAAGATCCTGAACGTTGAACTTGTCTTGTATGAAAAAGCACCAATCAGGAATGTTGAGATATTTGCAGGATCTAAGACTTAATAGTCAGAAATGAATGCTTTCAGATTGCTTAAAGGTTTTTTAAAAACATGAGATTTCCTTATCTGTAACCCAATCTTATACAGTAACTCTTGGAACTTCTCTTGGATTGCAGGAAAACAGTGAGCAGGTGAGACCTCGGTCCAGCCGAGGTGGTCGTCCAGGCAGTCGATGGACAGACCGATGATCTTCACGTTGCGTTTGGTGAACTCTGCGCTCAGCCGGGCCGCCTGGCCCAGCTCTGTGGTGCAGACCGGAGTGTAGTCTGAAGGATGGGAGAAGAGGATTCCCCATCTGGAACGAAGAGTTGAAGTCATGATATGTCAAAACTTAGCTTCTGTAAGAATACAGGTTTTTTTTTTTTTTTTTAAAGCTTTGTTCGATTTTGTGTACTGCTGCTTGTAAATCAAAAGTGCAACCTTTCATTTTTAAAAATCACAACAGGCAGAGCTTTTAATTTCCTGAGTTCCTGTGTGAAACAGCTCAGTGGTTTTTAAGGTCTGACCTGTTTCATTCAGCAGACATGTTTCCTTCATTGTCTCCACTCAGCAGATACGTGACAAACTGACTGATGCTCTAAAGGCAGATTTCACCAGAGACAACAGGAACTGAGCGCAGGGTTCCTGTCCGCGGTCTGTCTCCCGCTTAACTAAATAACTTAACTGAATAACTTTAAAGAATACAATGAACTTTCAAGTTAACTTACGAATCGCCGAAAAATTCATGGAGTTTAATGGTCCCAGCAGTGGTTTCTGCCTCGAAGTCAGGGAATAACTGTCCGAGCAGGAGCCCCGGCATGATGTGGCGGCTGGAGGTGTGGGTGAAGAGCGGCCGGAAGCTTCCTCTGAGAGGTACGAACTACAGAAGCATCAGTGTGAAGAGCTCAGGGCAACACAAGTGTTCGAAACCACACCTCACCTTTGACGCAGGCTGCGGCTCCTCAGTTTGCACTTTACGCACAGATTCCCCTCTTTGCTCTATGTTGTACTGTCATCAAAATATCTGTGATAAATTATATGAACATAGTCCAAGACAGTGACTCGTTCAAAGATTTTTTTTTCTCAATGAATTAAAATTTTCAAACTATCAAACTTTCTGAAGAATAATTTAGCGGGTATTTTGGTCACATGACGGCAGTAAACTGGAAGCGCATCTGCTGGGTCTGAGCGCAGGGGGCTTTCGGGGGCCGATGAGGGAGGAGGGCGGATAAATAACTGGGGACACTGTGTCACATGAAAATGTCCTCCGCGACATCCAGACGGAATAGTTGCCGCGGAGTTGCGTGTGGAAACCGGGCATCTTCTGAGTGCCATGTCCGCCGCCGGGGCTCCAGCTGTTCCTACTTTTCCCCCGGAGTGCAGACCGAAGACTTCACGGTCAGCCTGAGCCAGCCCATATTCACCGTCACGCTGCGTTTTCTGCTGGCTATCGACCTGTGGCTGTCCAAGCGACTCGGGGTGTGCGCCTGTGAGGAGTCTCCGTGGGGCAGCATACGGCCCCTGGTGCGCCTGGTGGAGTTCTCCGGACACGCCGCTCCGTGGCTCATCGGCACCGTGTACACCCTGCTGCGGGGAGAGAGCGCGGCGGAGCAGGAGACCATGCTCAACCTGGCCCTCGGTGAGTTTACGCCCCATTTGTATTAGCGGGCATGTGGAGGACGTTCTCTCATTTCAACAAAAACGAAAATCTACATTACACCCCACGTTGTCATATTATTTAACTTACACAAATAATTCCATCCTGTGCTTTTATCAAAGTTGTTAAAACAACCGCATTTCTTTCAGTGTGATGCTGTCATATTTGCTGTTTTTGGATCTTCATATCCACCGCTCAATCAGCAGCAGCAGCTGCCGCTGCAGCGTAATTACGCACATTTGTGCCAATTCAATTAAACTTTTGGCAGCGCCGTGAGTCTGTTGCGCTCTCGAAAAACTGAGACTACATCTACTGACGATACCGAATCGGTCCACCGAGCAGGTCAAAGTCGTGTTTGACTCTTCCAAATGTGAGATAAAACGCAAAGCCTGCTGGATGTTTGTGCGCCCCCGTGACCCAGAACCGGGAGCATGGCAGCAATGGAAAGTTTTCTGTTTTGAGCTGATGATGCACGTGACATAGTTGACGATTTATTTGCACGTGTAGATTCTGTTGGTTGACTAGCAGCTTTCCGGGTAGCGGTATGCTGATATTCTGCATTGTCCTGGGAGAAATGCCGGGGCTATTCCGGGCCTGTAATGGCCTATAGATGACACTCTGTTTTGGAAATACTATAGATAGTAAACCGCTGCTTATTGTTGTAGACAAATTAGAAACTAATGAGGTCAAGGGTGTCGGTAAATGTCATTCTATAAGAGACCGAGGCCAGGCGCTGTGCAGCCTCCCCTTCTGTTTATTTTTCTTCCCTAATTGTCTTGGTGTGGCATCCAGAGTTCAGCCAGATGGATTTTAACACGTGATGTTGAATATCTCTATATGAGGAAGACGCCAGAGCCTTTGCATCAAGCAATAGGTGCCAAAGTTGACTAAGCAATGGAAACAAAATAAACACATAAAACACTTGCTTTATGAGCCCAGCCAGTGACACAGTTGTTTAAAATATAATGTACTCATCTCGATAAATGAGGTAACTGAATATCAGAAACTGAGAAACAAAGCTCTCCTCTGCAGCTGCATGTTGTTGGAAAGAGAGCAGTCTAATATGATCATTTGCATGAAACCACACTCAGCCTGCCCTACTTCCTGGGTCCTCATGGCCTCAGCCAGACCTCTGCAAAGCGACTGATCTGATCTGAGATGCTCAGAACTCTGAGAGCTGAACCTGGTCCACAAGATGGTTCCCTGTCCTGTCATTCTATTTGAAGGGATGGAGGCCAGTTTGTATTCATTGTTCTCTTTTTCCTCCAGGATTTTCCCCCCAGTGAATCAGGATTATTAGCCGATGTGACGGAGAATAGATGTATATTATCTAACCTGCTGTCCCAGATGAGACGGTGGTTCTGCTAATGGTTCTGTGAATCCAGATCCTAGATAGACTTTCACAAATGCAGCTTTCTACAAGAACCTTTAGATCACAGAATGTTGAAAGAAAACAGATAAATGTTTGTTTCATAGTGACTCAGTTGAAAACGTGAGCTCTGACACCACAGTGGGATGAACCCAGTTTGATTCTGGGAGAAGATCTTTCTTTATGGAGTTTGCATGTTCTCTCAGTCCTTCACTTGCTTGGTGCCTCAGCGTCCTTCTTCAGTCCAAAGACGTACTTATTGGACTGATTGGAGATTCTGAGACTTGCATTTATTTGAGCTGATTGTGCACTGATTAGAATAACAGAATACAGATCATACAGTCATGCTAAAAGTGAAGTTATTTAAATATAAAAATAGTCATATTGTGGATTTTTCTGCATAAGCAAATTTTGTGTTTCAACAATAGTGATCAATGATGTGTGAATGTCCTTTTACAGAAACCTAGAGAAAAGTTTCCCACTGAACTTTTTTCAGCTCTAAATGGTAACGTATGCTTGATTTTGGCTGCTGCACTATATTTCTAGACTTTTGAAGTTAGCTGAGATACACTGCAGACCCTGCATCTAGAAACTTGTTTTATTACGGATTTTAATTGATGTTAGAATCTTTCTGTGTTTCAAATGTGATAAAATGAGCTACAGGCCGAAAAACAAGCAAGGCCATCAAGCATTTGAGCTGCTTTTTGAGCATGAAATGAAAATGATCATCGTTTTCGTCTCCCTCCAGCCCTGCTGCTGGACCTGCTGCTGGTCAGGATCGTGAAGACCATGGTCAGACGCCGCAGGCCCGCACAGAACCGCTCTGACATCCTCTCCGCCTTCTTCGTGGAGCGCTACTCCTTCCCCTCCGGCCACGCCTCCAGGCGGCCATGTGTGCGCGGTTCTTCCTGGCCCGGCTGGTGGACACGGACTCCATGAGGGTCCTGGTGGTGGGCTGGGCCGCCATGGTGAGCCTGTCCAGGCTGCTGCTTGCCAGACACTACGTGGCGGACGTGGGCTTCGGGCTGGTGATGGGCTACTGCCAGTACGGCCTGGTGGAGAGGCTGTGGCTGACCGGGGACTGCCTGCAGGACCCCTGCTGGGGCGGCTGAGGGACAGCCTCAGCAGCGCCTGCTGCAGACTGTGGATGCTGGATTGGAAGCTTTAGGCCAGGAGGTGTGTCACTGAGGAAACGCCTGCTGCTATGAAATCATTTGTATTGAATCAAAAACAACTTAATTTTTTTGTTTGTAACAGTTTAAAGGATGTTTGTTTCCTTATTATTTTTAAAGAGTGAAGTAAAACACTGAAAGTGTTCTCTTTGTTGCATGTCTTTGTGGTAATTTAAAAATGTTTTTATGATGCATGAAGTTAATCTCACAATGATGGAAGGAAATCTGATTTTTTTCTAGAATAAAAAAAAAAGTATTGACAGATTATTTTTCCTCTACTGAAACATTGACTGGGTTTTTTGGCTGAGTGTGACCGCTCTGATAAGCCTCCTGTATCTAAATTAGACTGTAGGAAAAGACTTCCATCCGGTTTCTCCTGCACTTTTGCATTAAGCCGTCACACACCACAGCTGGCAGAGTGTCTGAACACACACTCGGTGGACTCATCCTCGCCCAAGTTTCCATCAGCTGCCGCTCTGTCTCCTGACTGTCCGTGCGTCCCATCATCTCGTCTTACAGCGTCGACAAACCCGCGCTGCCATCGCCTCCTTTTTAACATGCCAGTGCCACTTCCAAATTAGACCACACACACACACACACACGCACACACACACTCACAGAAGATATGTGGATTTAGACTGAGATAGAGTTGGGTGGAAACAGCACAGAGACGTGAACTCTGAGACCTGGAGGGCTGCAGGACCAGTGCAGCCAGCCGTCTGTAGAGGGCGCTGCAAAGCAATAAACTGGCTGCAAAAGTCATGTTAGAGGCTAAAATGAAGAAGATGCAGGTGAGCCCTCAGCTGAACATCTGTAGCAGCTGGTCACAGCTCTGATGTTCATGAACAGGAAGCAGGTGAAGTGATGTGTGCCATAAAACCACCACTTAAACTGAACATTACACTGGAGAGCAGGACTAAATGACTCATTCTTACTGAAGTAGCTGATCTATAAGTATGAGGTGCAGTAACAGATTTTAACAAGTGCCATTTAGGTTGGAATTAATAATGGACTTATTCAAAAGATTATGGAGTTTAAATTTTCTGTAAATTAAGAATATTGCCTGACATTTCGAGACACAAATGCAGTGTGAATTTTGATTTAAGTTTCAGTTTTTCACTGTAATGCTCACACAGTTCACTGACGTTCAACCTTCGTTTTGTGTTATTTGGAGGAAAATAACGTGGATCTCACTGCTGTAGAATATGGACTTCATTCTTGCGGTGTGTCGTGTTCCAGCAGGACTGAGTGAATCCAGGCTGGTGAATTCATCTGAACCAGATCATCTCCACACAGCGTCACGCTGTGTTTCCCAGGACCAGGAGAACCTTCACAGGGATGAGCTGGGTTGACATTTCACTCCAGGCAGGAGAGAATGATCAGTAATCTTCAGAAAGAGCTTTTATATGAACTGTTGTGTGTTGAGTCGCACAGAGACAAAGTCAGTTTTCTTCACACTGTAGTTTTGTGCCTGTTGTTTCTGGGTTCATCGCACCGAAGGTTTACACAAAGCTTCCAACTTTAATCACACTTGTGAATGTTTGGATCCCTCTTGGGACACAGGTACTGGATGCTAAAAACTGAAGAACACAGAGAAGAAAAAAAAACTTGTTTATATTGAGACTTCACTAATTCTCTTAGCTACTCTATCAAAGAAATGGGGGAAGCTCATCTCACTTTCCTTCACGTGGTCGGAAGGTAATCAGACCTTTCTCAGAGTTTTACTGAAGCGTTTATTTTCTTTCTGGTCACAAAAACACTAAAATTTAAAAACTTTTTCATGGAAAAGAGACATTATTTGATAAATTACTGCTTGATAACGACATTACTACTGTACAAGATTCAACCGTTATGCTACAACATTAAAATAGGTACTATCTGGTAGTTTGTTCTTTTGCTCTGACAGAGCATTTTACCTTCCAATTCACCTGATTTAAGAATTTTACATGAAAATAAAACTTTTTTTAATTCAAAAACATTGTACCTTTTGAAACAGATACCCAAAGTTATGTTTCAGGTACATTTATTGCGATCAAAATTACAAAACTGCGTCTGTGGATGAATGTGGAGGCAGGGTCAGATGAAGATGTTCTTGTTTTCAGCAACTTGATAGTTTAAGCAGTTACCAGTGAAGTTAGTCACACACATTCTTTCCTTTTGTCTCCTCGCATGTTGTAGACAGATATGTGTGCGTGTGTGTGTGCATTTTGGGAAATCCTGTAGCTCCAGGTTTCTCATTAATGCTGCAAAGTGATTCAGATAAAACACAAAGGAAGCAGCAGAGAAATGCTTCAGCACTGTGTGCCAGTGTGTATTTTCAGAGTCTGAACAACTGAGAAGAAAACACATTATTTGTTATTTTGAGATCAGATGGAAAACCGTGAATCTACTCGTTGGCATTTCTCAATGTCAGGTTTGTGCAACAGAAGCAACCGAAAGCATTTGGTTTTATAAAGTTTTATTCAGAAATTAAATAACATGAACTCTCTGGATCGATTACAAAAATATATGATGTTTAGCTTTTCTACTGGTTACTGAGATCAGCAGCTTTATATAAAAAAAGAACATTAATCTGTTTGATAAATTTCTGTTTTTTGCCATAGATTATTTTATTTACAATGCTATTAGGAAAAACATGGTTTTTAGTCCGAAATGAAGAGATGTGTAAAATCCTGAGGAAATCTGAGCACCGGCTGAAGAAATGAGGCGTTTCCTGCGGTTCACGCCATGCTGCTCGGGGCCGCCCGGCCCAGCCGCACGTCGTAGGTGACCATGTGGAAGTTGTCCCACGCGTAGAGCATCTTCCTGGCGTGGTTGTAGTCCACCATGCTGTTGTAGCGGTACTGGTTCTTGAAGGGCACGGACAGCGGCCGCCCCTCGCCGGTGGCCGTGTCGAACACGTGGTTGATGGTGGTGTTGGTGGCGGTGTAGCTGGCCACCGTGTACAGCCGCCCGCACGCCATGAAGGCGTTGGCCACGCTTCTTCCTGATGCTGGTCTCCCAGCTCCTCTTCACCTCCAGGCTCCTGGGGTCCAGCTGGGAGATCACGATGGCGCCCTTGGCTTTGCTGGTGCTGTAAACGGCCCACAGGCCCTGCTCGTCCACCGCCAGGTCGATGTCGGTGTATCCGCCCCAGGAGTAGGGGAACTGGCCGTGGAAGCCGGCGTGAGGCAGGTCCGCCCGCGCCGCCACGGCCTCCGAGGTCAGGTCGTAGCGGATCAGCGTGCGGCTCCGCCTGCGCTGGTACAACAGCGACCCCCGGTACAGCGCCGCCCCCGTGCTCTCCAGCTCCGGCAGCAGCAGCACCTTGGTCGGGAAGCCCCGGGTGAACTGGTCCATGTCTTCATAAGCAAAGAGCTGGCGCACGTCTTTCCCCACGGCGTCGATCCGCCACACGGTGGCGCTGCCGTAGACGGAGCCCTGAGGCTCGGGATCCTGCAGCCACACGCCGTACTTCCCCATGATGCTGTCGGCTTTCCGGTGCAGGACAGGCTCTCCCACGGAGCGCAGCTCCCCACAGCCTGCAAACAAAAGAATGAAACATCGTGCTGGCGAGCTCGACCACGAATACCAGAAAGGAACGTTAACCCTCTACCTGTGAAGTTGTGATGTCCGCCAGGTAGGAGGTGTGACGCTGGGACTTCTGTCACCTCAGCCTTCATCTCCTGATAGGCGCCACTCCTGGATCATATCTAGGATCTGAAAGAGAAGGCCATGGAGTTGTGTAAACGATAAAGGATGGTCAGAAACGTCACGATGAAAAGGTTTCATCAGCAGTTGTTTCTCTGCCTCAGAGCTCTGCTGGGCCTGAAGCTGAAACACACAGCTGCGAGCGACGACGCCGTAAAAGAAGCGTCTGTGTTGTATATTCCCGTCGTCCTCCCTCAGCCGGGGCAGCAGGTCAGGTTGTGTCTGCTGCAGTTCGACCTGCTGCGACTGTGGTAACGTTCATCCCAGCTCAGGAAAAAGCACAAGATCCACAAACTCCAAGGATTTAAAAAAAAAAACACACAACTTCTCTTTAAATTCCTCAAACTAGCATTTAGTGATCCTGCAGCAGGGGTTGAGTGAAGTGGTTAAGTGTGACTCTTTCCTGACGGGTGTTCATACCGTTGACGGGTCTGTTTTCCCGCTGAGCCCCGCCGGAGGCGAGAGTCTGCAGGCAGGGCTTCTGCCTGAGGCTCTCCGCCTCCCGGGTCAGCTCCGTCAGCCTCCTCTGCATCTGCTGGACCTGCTGGTTCAGACCCTCCTTCTCCCGCTGCAGCTGGTCTCTCTCTCTTGTGACCTGGGAAAAGGCTTCCTGGAGGCCGTTGGGCCCGGCTCCGTCTGCTCCTCCGACCATCCGGCCGACCAGAGCCTCCAGCAGAGTCAGCCTGGACAAGACGCGTCCATCTCGGTGCTGCTTCCAGGACAGGAGGATTCCTCTGGGCTGGCCACCGTGAAGGTGTACTGGCAGCGCCCGGTGGGGTCGCTGGAGCGCCGGAGGGCGGCTCGGTCTGGAGCCTGGCTGGAGACGGAAAGAACAAAGCAGGAAACAGAACAGAGACAGCCGGGGAGACATCCTGAGGGTTTGAGGGGATCCTCCTCCAATTTGTCTTTTGAGGAAAAGCTGCAGCAGGTTCAGTAATGTAGCTCGGGTCTGGTCAGCGCAGGTCAGAGTGGCTGCCAGCGGAGCTCCGAGCTGGAATTTATACAGCCCAGTGTCGGGGGTGGGAGGGCCCGGGAGCGTGGCAGGGAGAGGAATCGCTGGGGGGTGTGGGGTGTTTTTCTAAGAGTCCACATGTTTTCTTCTTCCTTCTGCTGTTAAACGACTATTAAGATGAGTCAACAACTAAATCACACAGTATCAGTGGAAAAGTCCCGGAGCTGGTGATGCGGTGGAGAATTCCTGCTCGAGCTGTAAACAGGCTGTTTTGACTGGACAGTGTCTCCCGGCGTCAGCTGCAGATGTCTTCCATTGTTTTACTGTTACACACTGTAGCAGTAAACTGGTCTTGAGGAGAAATGTTTATAAAGGTGAAGTTCAGCAGATCCAGGTGAAGGGAGGCTGGTCCTTCATTCCTGCTGATACGCTTCTTCCTGTCAGTCATCATGTGTCACACAAGGTCCTGTCAGGGCCACTCCAAAAAATATATGTAGTTGTGTAACAAACATGTTTTCTTTTGTAAAACTAACTTTTTTGTAAGTAAACCAAATCAAAGCCTGGCTGTCACAGACCTCGCGTGTATCACTGGAATCACCTTTCCAGCTTTTATATCGCCTTAATAACATCCTCCTGAGCCACAGAGGGCTGCTGCGCTCGTCTTTATGTAACTCATTCCATCTGCAGCAGGACTCAAGACTAGAGACACAAATTCAGCTCAAAATGGGAAACTGTGATATTACGCTATTTGAAAGATGAAGCATTTACGTTGACATAAACTCCTTTTTTTCATCCAGATAATCCCTTATGGCTCTCAGCAGATCGGGCCCTCCGGTCCTCCACCTGTCTCCACCTGATCCGTCTGGGACCTGATCTGGCTCTGCAAGGAGCTGACAGAGGAAACAGTAAATATATCCCTGCACGAGTCTGAAACCAGTAACCCAGTGTTAATGTGCAGAAAACATCCATCTGGTCGCTGAGGGACTTCAGGAAGAACCGATGCAGCTTCTTTCAGTCCTGTCTCTGGTATTTTCAGTGTTTCTCGGTGGATGTTGCACAGTAGAGGCGAGGCGCCGCTCCTCTTCCCCCACTGAAGCTCAAGGAGCACATCTGTGTTTGGTTCCACAGGGTTGAGCCGCCGGCTAGTTAACCTGTCCTCTTTTATGAGCCACGGAACGTCACCAGTTCCACCGTGTTTTGCACCTCAGAGGTGTGTTTTTCTTACGTAACTCAAAGACTCAGTCATCCTGTAAAAATGCGGCGGTGGCTGCTCCGTCGGCCCCTTGGAGGAGAGAGGATCAGTAACTTCTTCCGCCGGAGCGGTTCAGATGGGAAGCGGACCTCAGTGTTGCTCTGCTGAAATGCTCACGTCCAGCTGAGAATATGTTTGTGATGCTCAGACAGTGTCTGACAGCGGTTTAGTCGTGATGACGTTTCCTTTCATGATTCTACTTTAATGTAAAGCATTTTGTTTTTATTCTATTCATGTGGTCATTTCTAACATCAATTCTCTGTCTTACACTCTCAGCAACTCCATATCAAAACACTGGCTGAATCCTAGAATCCAAATGAGGCGATAACTTCTTATCTTCATTTAATCTCTGTCATTTATTACACTTTTTCATAACTAACATTTTCCTCAATACTTATTGATCTGGTTTGTTATACGGTGTGGTTGTTAGGGTAGATTTCCCGTGACTTTGCATTAAACACTAAGAGGCTGGAAATATTTGAGGCTGGTGGCAGAGAAATGTGCATCAAAGCTTTCAAAGTGAGAGCTTTGGAAAAGTGAAGTTTTGCAAACAAAGTATGTTAATCGCAGGATTTATGCATCTAAATGAGGAATGATATTTCTTCATGATAAACCTGCATGATAACAGTCAATTTAAAATATTCATCTACTTTGAATCTACAGTTTGCTATTAAAAAACAGCAATTTTTAAAATCCAGATCAGAACTCACAAATGATAATCACATTTTGCCTTTTTACAACCAGGAATACAGTGATTGAAAAACATGTTCTAGAATCTAGTCAACATCTGTGGTGATATCTCTATAAACAATGTCACACAGCTGCATGTGTTAGCTTTATTTATTAGATTTAAACATGTATCTTAATTCAAACGTCAAGAACTTAAATCAACAGCGTTGGACTTTGTGAAAATCATTCTTTACAGCAATCACATCCCCTCTGACTTCTTTTTTGGCTTTAAACAGCTGATCTATGAGAAGCTTATCGTCAGTTTGCAGGTATGTAAATTAAAACAGTTTCCCGACATGTGGCCAATTCACCTTTTGGTTCCCGTCCAGAAAACCACCGAAGTCGGGTTGGAAACATTTATCTTAAGGAAACAGTCTGGCATTTTGGGAAGCAGCTGGTGGAGAGCAACACGGCGTGGAGACGCCGAGCAGCAGCTGGAGAAGCTGGCTCAGCCTGATGACACCACCAAACAGCCAACAGTGGAGCCTCGAGGGTGGAGCCCGTCGCTTTAAACAGGAAACGCTGTCGTCCTTAAAGGTCTCATAAAATGGTGTTTGCTTTTCTGAGGTTTTTGAAAATGGACATCGGACAGGGACGGAAATGTTTCTGTGCAAACTGCGCTCCAGCCAGGGAGTGGGAATAAATATGATCAGAAGGACGATGTCTCACCCTGACACTTTAGGAAATATGTAGAGCCAGGATGTTAGAGGATCAGTCCTTTCAACGGCTCTGAGGCATCAAGTTAAAATACAAAACCCTGCAGGACTGCTCCTTCTGCAGCCGAGTTCAGATTTACTGATATCTATTCATCTTCTAAACGTTTTTGTCCAGACGGGGTGTCAGTGGTTAAACCATCACGGGCGGAACAGAGAGACGGGCCGTCGACGACAGAAGCCTTCACACCTGGAACTAATTCAGAGACAACAACTGTTTCTAACACATGTGTTTTTGTGTCCAGGGAGGAAGCCGGAGTGCCGGTACAGAATCCCCCGAGGCACTGGGAGAACATGCAAACCTCCCTTCAGATAGGCCCTGACGGCCAGCGGGGTCAAGCGACATGGTGTAACCACTGTTTCACTGTTTCGCTCCTGATGCTCAGACATTTAAAGAAAATAACCGAAAACACAAGAGAAACGGTCACATGGAAGAAAAGAAGAACATGGCTGCTGTTTTACATGAACTTGAAAATATCATCCTGGTGTGTTGTTGTGTAAGCTGAATCTGCTGCCCTGAGTAAATAGCTGCATTTGTTTGAATGTGAATTACATAATACTGCTGCAAAGGAAAATTGAATGGCTGAGAAGCAGTGTGTGTGGAAGAACGGGAAACGAGCTTGTTGTCTATTGAAACGTCTCACTGGCGGCCATTAAAACCACTGCACATAATATTTTAGGGATTAATGGAGAGCAGATTGGAGCAGCTCCCACACACAGTGGCCTGGCCTACATCTAGACCTGTGAAATGCTGCTGAATGTGCTTTTACACTGCTGAGCCTGTGGTTTGTAGGTGTGCCTTCTGATGCAGACGTAAAGGAAGCGTCCAAAGGTTTTTCACCCTGGAGCCCAAGAGCCTCCTCAACATGTGGGTGACATTTCAGAAACGAGCCTCAGTGCTTCGGACTGGACGCTCAGCGTGGTCCAGGGCTGATAAGGAGGGAAGAGGGAATAAACTTCCCGTGTTGGGATGTCAGCTGCCTGTGAGTTCGGTTCGTGCTGTAAAGTGTCGAGGACTGAACTGTTTGTTTGGACCCAGGGGGGTCGGAGTGAGCTGTTTTTGAAAAGCGTGTGAACGTCTGGCTGTCTGCTGTGCCTGTCAGGGTATAATCAAGAATCACTCGCCTCCACAAACCGAGGCTCGCGGCTCGGGACGTGTTGTTTGGTCGCAGGTGTTACACCAGAGGTTCTTGTTCCTGGGAAGACTCCAGACCCGACCACAGCATCACCCAGACAGGATCGGTCACAGCATCACACAGCTCTGATGGAGCGGATTTTATCGCTGTGGCAGCAGAACAGGAGTGACTGCGAGAGAGCAAATATCAGATGGCTTTTTCTAATGTTTAGCTTGAGAAGCATTTTTTTTGAGGAGAAAATAAGATTTCTAAAAGAGAAGTCTTCTTTTGAAAAATATGTTTTGAAATCCACTTGTTAGAACAGAGTCACATAATCTCCAGTCTCACTGAAGACTCCTCATTCTTACATAACTGAAGCACTGACAGTTGCAGGGGCTCTGCAGTCTGTTCGACAGCTTGCTTCATGATCAGATGACGCTATTGACGGACTGATAGTTTCTGTGTTTGTGTTCTTTTGGAGTCAAACTTTATGGTGTTACCCACTTTCCTCTTCATGTCTGCATTTTAATGCAGGAGCCTCAGACCCTCAGCTGTCCTCTCTGCTTCTTAATCAGTTGATCATCGTTTGTGTGGCTGTTTCAGATAATCTTGCTTCTTCATCTTTTGTTGCTTGACGTCATCTGAACGCAGTAAAAATAGCGGAGTGTCTGTGCATTGTAATTCTGCTGAACCCTCCGTGCACAGAACTGCCCTCCTTGTTGTTGTAAAGTACAGGTCTCGGGTCTTCAGGATTCCAGGGACGCTCATATAAACACCTACAGTTCCAGTCAGTCCCTTTTTCCTACCTGCACCACCAACACTCATTCCACATGTGTGTGAGCATGTCGTGACCTCTGGAACTCTTTAAAGGTGTGTGTGTGTTATGTAAGGAGACTAGTAAAAAATATTTCCACATTAATGGCATTTTAACATGAAATTCCTTCAACTTTGGTGAGAAGTTGTGAGTCTCTAAACCACTATAACCTCCTATAATATTCAACTTTACCGTCCAGAAGCTGATTTGCATGTGGAAAGACCGAAGCTCACAGATTCAGAGGATCTCTGTCCCGTTTGAAAGACGAAGAAACAAAACTCGTTGGAAACAAACTTGAATCTAAAGTGGCCTCAGAGTCAACAGCTGTGTCTGCGACTTCTTGTTGGACTGAGCAGAGGAGAGACGCTTGTTTCTTCCTGGCCGAGCCCGGACCGGACTCGGAGGTCGCTCTGTGGACTGGGATCTGGTGAGCAGCCGGCCCGTCCGGTCCAGACGCCGTGGCTGATGGATGATTCCGAGAGATGATGGAGAGGCGCACGGAGACCAGCATGCTGATAAGTACTCTCCCTGGCCGGATTTTGACCTCCTGCCAATAATGTGTTCCCCACCAGCGCCGCACCATCTGCCCCACATTCAAAACACACGTCCACGTAAACATGTCCACACAGGAATAAAACCTGCTGTTTCACTGGCTGTTTCCACTGACGCTCATGTTGAAAAAGATTCTCTACAGCCACAATGATGGAAAACCCACGGAATAATTGATTATGACTGAATCTGTTTAGTTAACAGGACTGTAAACATCTTAAAGACCATGATCCCTACTTGTGAAGATCTCCTTAATGCCTTGCATATTCCTAATTCTTTCCATCTGTCAGACACTAAAAATTCATCAGGAAGTAAGGAAATATGTAGATTATTCCTTTGCTTTTTTGTAATAATTATATCCTGCTGGGAAATCTGTACCAAGTGTGACTGAAGTTAAAACTCAGTTTGCATGTCACAGGAATTTTTTAAAGATCTTTAAGACCCCTGAAAACATTTTATTTTCATTCTGAAATCTCAGTAACTCTGCAGCTCCGATGCCTCCGATGCTGTCGGGGGAAGCTCCTCCTATATTTTTGAGCCTTGAAACTGACCTGGAGACCACCTCTGCTGTTGCCCCAGATACCTCTGGAAACTGGATCGTTGGAAGGGAGGGCTCAGGAAGAAGGAGACAGAAAAAAAAAGTGTTGGACTGATGCGGACGTGAGCAGACACCCCCTCTCATATGTCCTTCCTCTGTCAAGTAAGGTCACAGGGGCTGAGCCAGGGATGAACCTCTGTCAGTATAACTCTTCATGATGGCTCCCTTGACTGCTGCTCTCTCAAACCAGTGGAAACATAAACACCTAAAGAGCTTTCAAAGTGCTATTTGCATTATTAATCGGGTTTTATTTCCATAATAGAACCTCAAACCGTCCCTCTTCCTGTGGATTATAAGTTACAGTCCTGTAATTTAAGAGACAGTGGGCATTTTTCAATTCCTATTTAACCCTAAACCTTCAGGCCCAAACACCGACACGGGCCCGGAGCGCAGTAGCCTGGTCGCTACTGCCCCCTAGTGCTTTTGACGTGCTCTGCAGGGGCCTGGCCATACGGGGGCAGATGCCGCCCGGGTCCATCAGGCTTTACTGTCATCTTCAAATGGACCACGGAGTCGTGATTGCTTTGCCCTCCACGTGTAGCCAGTTTATTTCTACCTCTCAACTAAAGGCGTTCAGATCATTTCATGATGACATCCGGCTGAACAGGAGGCGCTTCTCGGTCACAGATGCGCTCCTGTGGGAGGTTAAAGCAGAATGGCAGCGTCCTTTCCGCATGAGCGCTCCCACCAGCCCCGGCCTGCAGTGACAATCTGGGAGCGCGCATCACGCGTCCACGTCCACTTAATGCAAAGCGCTCCGGGCCTCATGTTCCCCACGCGCAGCAGAGGAATGTCAAAGCGTCGGGACTGCGCTTCCCTCCTCGCGGTGGTGTTTTAATACGCGCCAAGGCCAGTCAGCCACACGAGACGCCTGGCGCGGCCTGCGACATGTATGAAACGGGAGTGTGTGAAATTTCCGGCAGCTGCTTCCTGCGGCCGCTGCGGGATGTGGAGGAGCGCGTCCACCTCTGCCGCTGCAGCGATGCGCAGCCGTGCCGCATGACTCACAGCGGCAGAAATGGCACGGATGTAAACAGGGGGCGGGTTCAGGTAGGCCTAACCTGCCTAGCGCCGACCAATCGGACGCCGCGCGGCCCTGCCTCGCTCCCCATCCCGCGCTTCCCATTGGTCCTCCGGCCCGTCCATACGCCGCGTGAGCGAGGCGCAGCTTCGCAATTACACCGCGGAAAAGAGGAGAGGGAAGGGGAAAATGATTAATCTGTCAAAGGCGAATTTGTGTCTGGGATGAGACCGCTCTGACGCCCGGCGCACCGGGACCGAACCCACCGGCGACTGCTGTTCATGCACGGGAGCTCTGCATTGGGCCGTGCGCCGCCGTGGCAGGTGGTGCTTGTATAACCGTCCAGGGTCTCGTCGCTTGTCTTTGCTGCTTGATCTGCGCGTCGTTTCAGCACTGGACAGCGACCGGGACCGGTGGACAGTGAACGCAGCACGGAGGGACTGCTGAGGCGGGTAGGCTGGCGCCCGGTCAGGGCTCATCTGGGCTTCACTGGGATTTTATCGGTTTTTTTTTATTTAATCGTTTGCATGCAGTGAACGACGCCTCGTTGTGCATTTATTAAGCGCGAGTCGTGCTTGATTTGAGAAGCCCCGCGCGCGCGCACGAGTTGCTTCAATGTGACGATGTGAGGCTGCGGAGCGGCGCTCATCAAATGCCCTTGAAAGTGTAGGCTTCGTACAGCGAGCTGTGTGTGTGTGTGTGTGTGTGTGTGTGTGTGTGTGTGTGTGAAGGAGAGAGGACAGGGAGACATGAGAGAGAGAGAGAGAGAGAAGAGAGAGAGAGAGAGAGAGGTTATGTGTGGTGGTAGTAAGCAACTGCGCAATTGTCTGTCCCTGTCTGTTCATATCTCTCATTTCTGCCCTCTCTCTCTCTCTCTCTCTCTCTCTCTCTCTCTCTCTCTCTCTGTCTCTTCTCTCTCTCTCTCTCTCTCTCTCTCTCTCTCTCTCCATTGCCGTCTCTCTCTCGCTCTCTTCCACAGTCGGTCCGACCCTGGCTTGGCTCGGGGCGATGCGCGGCTAGATGACTTCACTACATCAACAAGCACCGCGGTAGTCCTGGACTAATATAGCAGCGCCACGTCCCCCCCCCCTCTCTCCTTCTCCCTCTCTCTCTCTCTCCTCTCTCTCTCCTCTCTCTCTCTCTCTCTCTCTCTCTCTCTCTCTCTCTCTCTCTCTCTCTCTCTCTCTCTCTCTCTCTCTCTCTCTCTCTCTCTCTCTCTCTCTCTCTCTCTCCTCTCTCTCGCTCTCCTCTCTCTCTCCTCTCTCGCTCTCTCTCGCTCTCCAATCGCTGATCTCGAGTCCCTCCGTCTAAAGGCACCATGGGAAACCGTGGCATGGAGGAGCTGATCCCGCTGGTCAATAAACTGCAGGATGCCTTCAGCTCCATCGGCCAGGCCTGCAACCTGGACCTGCCACAGATCGCTGTGGTCGGCGGCCAGAGTGCAGGGAAGAGCTCCGTGCTGGAGAACTTTGTGGGCAGGTAACACTGACCACCACAAATAGGATATCCCTTCTCCCTTTAACCTTGAGGATGACATAAGGGCCTATGTGGCCAATCTCTCTGTGCCGAGTTCAAACCATCATTGCTTAAGTCGGCCTTTTGTGATGCCCTCCTTCATGTTTGTGCTCTAATTTTCAACGCGCACCGGTGTCCTGTAAATACCAGCAGAGCCGGCAGATTTATTTGGGTTACAGCGGCACCTTTGGGGATTTCAGCCCTGTCAGTAGCAACTGCAGAAAGGCCCTCCAACAGTCCTAAAAATATTCACCGCTTTTTGTTGTTTGTTAACAACACTGCCGTGGCTGACTGTTCTGCAGACATCATTGCATGAAACCTTTTAAAACGCAGTCCTGCTATACATGCAGCAGTCTGCTCCCACTCTTGACAACACACATGAATATTCATCATCTCACCAAGGAATTTCTCACTGAAAACAGCTAAGTCGAGAGCCTCTGCTGCTAGAGGTATTCCTACTGACCACTGCATGTTATCCCCTGCAGGAACCTTCTTGTGCATGTTTCCATAGTTTCTTGTTGGTCTTGCATTAAAAATACAAGGCCCTCTAAATTAACTTTTAATTAGAGCGTTCCACAGTTTTCTGTTAATAAAGTGTGAAATAATTTCTAGAAGGTCTAACCACTGAGTCGGGGTTGTTTTTTCTCTCTAAAAATGCTGACTGATTGATTGATGTGGTCTTAATATTAATTCGACTATTTTGTCCCATAAGCTGTGGACAGGTGCGATTAGAGTGATTTGAGTTCAGACGAAAGATCAAGAGGATCAGAAATTTCAGATCAAACAATTAGCAAGCAAACAAAAGCTGTGAGGACAGTCAGATCTGTGATTCTGACAGTGATAACGCTCAAAAACAGCAGATTTAGATCTGCCTCTGGCTTTTCTGTCTTCACGTAGATGCACAGTCATCACTGGAGAATCTCTTTCTCCACCACGTCCTTCTAAATACGCTCACCAAGCTTTAGCTTTAGCTGTCTTCAAACCAAATACTGCTTGTCTGTATGTGTGGCATTCCAGATGGACACATTGATTTAGTCCTGATCCTTCCCTCATTGAGAGTCGTGATGCTGAGTAATGGTCCATCTGTCCAGTTTCGCCTCTGAACGCAGCTGAATGGACGAGTAGTGAGCTTTTCTTTCTTTAAAGTCTTCCCACGGCGGGTCAATATGTGTTAACGAGGCTCCCTGAAGCAAACCTCAGGTGTTTGAGATCGACTTTCAGGCGTCCAGAGACAGGCAGACACACACTCTGGGAGTGTGTGGAGCTCCAGTGGAAACGCTGAAGCCGTCGTTTCTAAATGAGCGCGCTGCCTGTCGGTGACGCCGCTCCACGTTTCACCTGTTGCTCCGTTCTGCTAAAGCGCCTCGTTGCAGCTGCGTCTTAACGCTACGTGAGCTGTATGTTAAGATTTCCACTTAATGGGCACATGTTGTTATGTAGGGTGTGTTTATAAGACATTGGGCCTTCAGGTCTTCAAGATGAAGTTATCATTCCGCCATCTTTAGCTGCATTTTGAAGAATGTTGAGATTTGCTGTGATTCCATACAGTGAGTTTAACTCGGCTCTCTTTCCGCAGGGACTTTCTGCCACGTGGATCTGGCATTGTCACCCGCAGACCCCTGGTTCTGCAGCTTATCAGCGCTACTGCAGGTGGGTGCACAGACGTCTGCAGACCCACACATGGAACCTCTTCCTGTTTTCTTTAGTTTATTCCTACTGCTTTTGTTTCCCTCGCTCTTCTCCTGCTTTTCTTTTGTCATTCACGTGCTGGGAAGTCATCACTAATCTGTGTTGTGTGTTCTTCATTGTCATCCTCTCAGAATGGGGTGAGTTCCTCCACTGCAAAGGGAAAAAGTTCACAGACTTTGATGAGATTCGCCAGGAGATTGAGGCGGAGACGGACCGCGTCACGGGGGCTAACAAGGGCATCTCTCCCGTCCCCATCAACCTGCGGGTTTACTCCCCTCATGGTGCGAACCAACTAACTCATCCCTCCTTCTTTAACTGCCATTTAACAGCCTGCACTACTGCCTTTAACTGAGAGGAGGTCGTGACATGCTGTGAGTCATTTCAAACAAACAGAATGGGTTTCCCAGGATCACAGCTATATATAAATGGATCAGGATATCAAAGCAAAGCAGCTGCATTGATTCTTTAAAGGCTTTTTGTTAATGTCCTACTGATGTCTTTAGACCGTTTGCACTGTGAAAGTGAATGTTCTCCTTTATAACCACAGCAATGTGTAAAATGGACTTCAGCTTGCTGCCATCTGGGACTCTGGCAGAGTGTGGGACTGTGAACGGTTCAGGAAGAGCTAGTTTAATATGACAATTATGAAGAAGACCTGTTATGTTCACTCATTATACATATATAGAACGTACTTATTATGTAAGACTAAAGCTCTGAAGTTATTTTAAAATTGTCAATAATTTGTGAGGAGATTTATCATCGTTTGTCGAACTAATGCTGGTAGGGCTTTGGGCTGTAGGTAAATATAGATATAAATGTAGGAATATTGAAGCACAGACTGAAAATACACTAAACCGGCTGCTTCTTTGCTCAGAAGGAAATCTCACTCAGCAGTAAACTGAGTAATATATTCTGAGATGAACAGAAAACAGTTATTTTAAAAGCAGTGATTTGTTCCTCAGTGTGTTTCCGCTGTGTTCTTGTCAGACCGGAGCATTTGTACAAACTGTGAACCAACTAAAAACCTCATGATAATATTGTGTTGGAAGAAAATTATTGGTAACGGGATTTTGACGGTGAAAGTTTTTTTGTCATAAATATCTTTAAACGACAGAAATCCACCAAGACTAAATAACTGCAGGGAGAATAATTCCTGGGTCACAGAGAGGTCCTAATTGCGGTCTGGTCTCACGTACGTCGTCTCTCCGTCCCTGCAGTGCTGAACCTGACCCTCATCGACCTGCCGGGCATCACCAAGGTGCCTGTTGGAGACCAGCCGGTCGACATCGAGCAGCAGATCCGGGATATGATCATGCAGTTCATCACCAGAGAGAGCTGCCTGATCCTCGCCGTCACGCCGGCCAACACCGACCTGGCCAACTCCGACGCCCTGAAGCTGGCCAAGGACGTGGACCCCCAAGGTGAGGAGGGGGCTCCGGGGATGGGAGTGGCCGCCGCAAAGACGCTGATATGAAACTGAAAGTAATAAATGCAAAAGAAAACAGCGCTGAGGTAAAACCCACGGACTGCTTCACCGCTGCAGGGGCGCTGACCTTGAGTTTCGACCTTTCTGAATGTGGAAAGCGAATTTCCCTGTAGGGACGGATCAGGTGTCACATCATTTATAGAAACAAGACACCAAGAAGAGAAAGAGGAGGCTCAGAAATCACTACAAACTGACAGAGAGAAAGGAACAATACGGAGGAAAATTGTGGAAATAAAGAAACAGAGGATGAAATTCCTTTTGGGATAATCATGGAGAAAGGAGGAAACCTCATTTGACGGTCAGGAGTTTGACCTTTAGCTAAGAAAAGAAAGCGGTCTCGACAAGTGACCTTGTAAAACAGACGAAAATTAGAATGAAGAGGTGGGGGGGGCAATAATAACAGGAACCACTAACTAAAACATTTTTTATGATGGAAAATAAATATTAAAACAGAATAATGTGGCTTTGCCAGAGTCTTTTATGTGTATTCACTCTGATGCAGCGTGGGAATTCTCCACATTATAAATACGGACATGAAAGGAGATCCAAACATTTTTTTTTTCCAGGTTTGAGGACTATCGGAGTAATCACCAACTGGATTTGATGGACGAGGGCACGGACGCTCGAGATGTGCTGGAAAACAAGCTGCTGCCGCTCCGGAGAGGTGTGTATCGTTTCCAGCTTTCTTTCTGCCGCTGGCCTCTCTTTCTGACTGTGTTCCGACCCGACCTGTTTCGCTGCCAGGATATATCGGGGTGGTGAACCGCAGCCAGAAGACATCGACGGAAAGAAGGACATCAAGGCGGCTTTAGAGGCGGAGAGGAAATTCTTCCTGTCCCACCCGGGTTACAGGCACATGGCGGAAAAAATGGGCACCCCTCGTTTGCAGAGAGTGCTGAACGAGGTGACATAGATTTACTCCCAGTGCTTCCCCACAGTGCACTTTACATAATTAATAGGAGGTGGCCTACTTTTTCCCCACTGCACGTCACTGTCAGTGATATAAACCTTTCTGTAGGTTCACATCAGCTCCACTTCTCCCTCTTTTATTCATTTCAACATTGTTTCAGGACCTACCGTATGTTAGATTTATCTGCACAGCCGAACTCTTAAGCGATGCCACATCGACATCAGAGACCCTGTCTGATTGGAGCTGGTTCCATGTATCCCGGTTCTGTGTCTCCATAGCAATTGACCAACCACATCCGGGACACGCTGCCAGGGTTCCGCAGCAAGCTGCAGTCCCAGCTGCTGGCTCTGGACAAGGAGGCGGAGGAATACCGGGGATACCGGCCTGATGACCCGTCTCGCAAAACCAAGCAGCTGCTGCAGTCAGTTCGCTCTCTTTCCCACAGTGGCATTAGATCTGGTTACCAGAAATATGCGTCACGCTCAATTCCTTCCTTCTTTCTTTTCTTCTTTTCGGCATCAGGAGCGACCGCCAGTCTGCCGTCAGATAAACGGGCTTGCCTGTTTTTGTGTTGCAGGATGGTGCAGCAGTTCTCCGTGGATTTGAGAAGAGGATCGAGGGTTCGGGGGACCAGGTGGACACGGTGGAGCTGTCCGGCGGAGCGAAGATCAACCGCATCTTTCACGAGCGTTTCCCCTTTGAGCTAGTGAAGGTGATCTGCTGCCTGAGGAAAATATCAATAGGTGTTCTCAAGTTACTTTGCTCCCTTGTAATTATACAAATCTGGTGTTTATTTCTTGACACTAGTAGAAGAAGTTCTGACCGGAGGCCAAAGTCACCATGAACCAAACAAACCAAACCTCAGAAAACTGAACTTCCATCCATCTCACATGCAGCTTCGTCCAACTTGAGGTGATTCCAGCTGACAAGGGGCGGGGACAGGATGCAGGCTGGACAGGCCTCCAGTCCTCAGAGCCAAAACACAGAGACGTCAGGCCAGTGCATCCTCACACGTCTCCTGACTGTGGGAGGAAGCCGACCTCCGACAGAGGACACGCAGCATGAGTCGAGGCCGGTGCTCACACTCCACCACAGAGCGCATTGCTTTATTTCACTGCCTTGTTTGAGCTGCTGCTTGGTTTCCATGCAGCTAATGTCCTCAGCTGAAGCCGGAATCTCCAGATTGTGTCTTCTTTCAGTGAACTGACATGGAGAGCAGAAGCTCTGTGGTGAACATCAGCAGACGGCCTCAGTACCGATCGCTCTGCTTGTTTCAGGATAATGCAGGTTTTTCTGGAAATGACACCTCCTCCAGCCTTCTTCTTTGTTTCCTTTGTGCTTTGTCCTGCTTTCGCCCAGCTCCTCTCACACTCTGTAATCGCCTTTTATTTTCTCTCCATTGTGGTTTTCTTTTGAAAGATCCCTAAATAGCTTCACTGTCATGAATGCCTTATCAGTCTTTGCACCGGTTTTTTTCTCTCCCTCTCTTCGGCAATCATTTTTTTGAAGCACTGCCAGTAGCCAGTCTGCTCCCACAGCAGGTCAGAGGTCAGCAGAGAGCACACTCTGACTGTAGACCGACTTCACCAGCTCTGAGCAGGACCAGGAACACAACACCTGGTTCCAGGTTCTCGTCTGGCGTCGTGATCCTTGTTGTGTGGAGTTTGCATGTTTTTCCAGTAGGCCTGTTGGTTTTCTTCTACCTTCTCGCCTGATCCAAGCATGCTCAGCTCATGAGTTACTGAGCTCCCCCACAGGGGTGAATGTGTGTGTGAGTGTCTGACTCTGTATTTGACCTTTGTGGGTTTCGGGTCCCTGGTCCAGGATTTGACCTGCCTCTGCCCTCAGTCAGCTGGGATCTTACTCTCTCTGTCTGTTAGTGGAGTCTGGCCACAGCTCTCTTCGCCATATTGATGATATTTCGAGGATGACAGGATGGACTTGTTTGCCAGACTCTGATAGCTGTGTTTTTCAGTCACTCAGCAGACGACAGTAGATCATCCATTCCCATCTCCCGCCCTGTGGAGGAGATGTTTTGGTCTCTGTAATCTGTAACCTTCAAAATGAGACTATAACGATGACATTTACTGACATTAAGTTGTGTCTGATGGCAACAGAAACCGTTGTTATTGCCGAGCCTATTTATAGCGGTGCATTAGTTAGAGTGTGTGCACCGTCCATGTGGACTGAGTGGTTGATTCATCATTTCTTATCTTCTTAACCCCACAATGAATGTTCTGAACTGTTCCTCAGTGTTCTGTCTAGATGCATTTTCTCATCTTGTGTCCCGTCTTTTCTCAACTCTTCTGCCAGATGGAGTGTGATGAGAAAGAAATGCGCCGCGAGATCAGCTACGCCATCAAGAACATCCACGGCATCAGGTAGGTTCCCGGGCAGGCCCTCCGCCGGCACACAGCTTTGTCTGTCGGCCTTGAAGACGCATGGACGTCTGACTGCTTCCTTTTTCCCAACAAGAGCAGAAACTGAATACAGGCTAAAAATATCTCAGTGAGGATTCGCGTACAGGAGTGCTGCATGTCCTGCTTGTTTACTGTGATCACTCCAGGCTCTCTCTGTGTGTGTGTGTGTGTGTCTGATTCAGCGGCGGTAAAATGCGACATTTAAGGAAACCTCACAGTTTCAATCATTTCCTGTGCGGTCTTCCCTGTGCGGTCCAGGACTGGCCTGTTCACCCCGGACATGGCGTTTGAGGCCATCGTGAAGAAGCAGGTCATCAAGCTGAAGGAGCCGTGTGTGAAGTGTGTGGACATGGTCATCCAGGAGCTGATCAACACCGTGCGCCAGTGCTCCAACAAGGTACAAGGCTGCCTGTTCCTCAGCTGAAAACTGCGTGTAAATTCACATCCTCACGTGCGTGCAGTGGATGCAGTGGAACTCTCTGCCGTGCCTTTTCAGCTGGAGTGCTTCCCCAGGCTGCGCGAGGAAACGGAGAGAATCGTCACCACTCACATCCGAGACCGGGAGAGCCGCGCCAAAGACCAGGTCACACCGGCAACACCGGAAACACCGCAGATATATTAGACTTTCTCTATATGATCAGTTCAATGACACTTTCACCTACATATGAATGGATGAATGGATGAATCAGTGAAACTGTAGATTTTAAGCTGTAAACAGAAATGAACAAAGCTAAAAAAAATAGAAAGTAAACTCCTTTAAAAGAGCAGAAAAACACTAGAGCTAAAACAAGTACATCAGTGAGAGAAGACATCCATCCATCCATCCATCCATCCATCCATACGTCTTCTATGTGTCTTGGATTTGTCCATGTGAAGGTCAAAGGTCACTGCAGATAACCCCAGTTCATTATGACTGAGCTCCTGGACCTCCAGCTTACTCATCCATTCCAGACCGTCATACTCATGAACTCTCACACACTAACCTACCAGATCATAAATTACACTCATGGGTTCTGAACAGTCCAGGAAGATCATGCAAACTCCCGACACACTGATAGCTTCCGAATTCCAACCTGTAGTTATCTACTTATATGTTTTAAAAGTAAAACAAAACATATTTTACTCAAAACATAAAAGGAATTGAAAGCTAAAAACCCCCAAAATAAATTGAAATCCAAAAACTAACATGTGCTACTCTGTGATCTTGAGGGTGAAAAACAAGAATTTTCCAGATATATAAGATCTTTATTCCATTTAACTTGCTTTGTATAACACTCACAGAGTGTATATTGCATCTTTATGTTTTCACAGTAATCATTAGTATTATGAACAGGATAAAGGACTCTGTGATGACGAGAGGCTTGTTGTCTTTATGATGTGTATTTCTTTTATTCTCTTGTTCTTTCATAATTTATTATTCATTTTTAACTATGTTGACACGTTTGAAATAAAGTTCAAATAAGAAAATCAAGGTGTTCAATGTACAGACTCTTGTGGATAAAAAAAATCTGTACAACAATCCTTCCTCACACCGTAACTAACGTTGTGTGTTTCATTCCAGGTTCTGCTGTTGATCGACATCCAGCTCTCTTACATCAACACCAACCATGAGGACTTCATTGGCTTCGCCAAGTAAAAACTGAGTTTTATACAACGGTTCCAGCATGAGAACACGAGACATGTAAACATTCTGACCCTCTGCTGTCTCCTCTCTTTCCTCGATGTTCTCTTTTCCTCGCCGTCTCCCCCCCGCTTCGTTGCGTCTCTTCGTCAGTGCTCAGCAGAGGAGCAGTCAGACTAATAAGAGCCAGAGTTCAGCTGGAAACCAGGTGAGCGTCTCGTACCGACACACCGAGCGAGCTGAAATGAAAGAGAACCGGGGCAGAAACGTTCTCTTTCATTCCGTTAAATCACATTTCTGTTGTATGCTTGTTACCCTACTTTTGGTTGCTGTTAATATTCAGTTCTTTAGTCTTGCATGCTGTGTTATGTTTCAGTTTTTATTTGGGCAGCAGATGTGAGCAGTGTTATTTTTTTGTTGGTTATTTGGTTTTAGTTCAGTGACAGAATCACGTTGGGCTGGATGCTTCTGCCCGCCGTCGTCTGGTGTTGTTGTTTGAGACGTTTCCCTTTGTTTGAACCCCTCCTGTGCCATCAAGGTGCCACTTTGCATTTCATCCCCATCCCTTAGTGCGAATCTCAGCTGCCCTCTATGGGTGTCTGCTGGTGAGTATCGCTCATTGTGGGTTTGAGTTTGCAATGTCCTTTGTGCCTGCAGTAACACCTCTGCTCCTTTGTGTGGCGCTCTCCAGCACTGCTGCTGCATATTTAAACAAAACAAAACAAGAACTCTGTCATTTTTCCTCTCAGACAGGACCAAAATGCTAATTGGCTTCTCTCGGGCAGAGGTTTTCTTCTTTTTTCAACATTAGCTGAGTCTCCATCTTTTACAACCCGCCACATTCCTTCCTGTTGCAGGCCTCCTCTCCTCCCGCGTCGGGCCTGATTGTAAGAGCTGACTCTCTAACGTTTCCTCTCTAACACCCACCCCGGCCTGCAGACCACAGGGGGTTCCCAGACACCGCAAAATGAGAACACTTCCCTCAGCTTCCACCATGTCTGGGACTGAACTTGTCAAAACGCTGCTTCCTGCAGCATCCTGTCGTGGCTCCGGCCACGGAGCGCTCTGATTGGCTCCTCCAGCAGAAAGGCTTTGTGATGATTTGGGTAACCTCCTTAGTGAGTCTTAGGCGCTG
Organism: Salarias fasciatus; assembly: GCF_902148845.1. Classification (NCBI taxonomy): domain Eukaryota; kingdom Metazoa; phylum Chordata; class Actinopteri; order Blenniiformes; family Blenniidae; genus Salarias; species Salarias fasciatus. The sequence continues at coordinate 22,389,058 of NC_043762.1, forward strand.
CAAGACTGACAGTAATCTAACCCAATAATCACCTGGCACTCTGTCCACGGCCCGCGGGGTTAACGCACACACACAGACACACACGCACGCCGCGGTCACTTAGCGAGCTAACACGGGCGTCCAGCACAGCTCCCTGAATGAGCCTGCACTGACACACACAGTCACACACCAGGCCCGGCTGAGTCACAGACGCACACCTAACCCCGCCCTCACACTCACACTCCTCGCCGTGACTCATGCTCCCATGACTTGCACAGATTTGCCCTGTCTTCAGTGTGGACCATGATCCATCGTGTTTGTGTGTTTTGAGGTGGACGAGTCATTAAAACCTCTGCAGATTTAAAAAAAAAAAGTCTATTTTCTTTCCAATGATGATTACACACATTTGCCCGTAACTTCTCGGCCTTCCTCTTCCCTCAGGTCATCCGCAAAGGCTGGCTGACGATTAACAACATCAGCATCATGAAGGGCGGAGCCAAGGAGTACTGGTTCGTCCTGACCGCCGAGAGCCTGTCCTGGTTCAAGGATGACGAGGTGAGCTGGAAGCCTCTCACATTTCCCTTTAGGCCAGTGGAAAAAAACATTTCCTGCCGGTTCTGCCCTGTAAACCATTGAGCATCTTTTATCTCCTTTTTTTTTTTTTTCATTTTTACGGCTCGTGGTGTGTGATTTGGATTCAGACGCGCTGCTCTGATTGTGTTGCTTTTGGCCGCAGGTCAGCAGCTCTGAGACTCTGCTGAACTCTTTAACTTCACAGAGTGACTGATGCTTCTCTCAGGATTTAGCAGCTTTTTAGCACTCGATATTTCTTTCTCTCCATATAAATAAATTCATAATGGCCTGTGTGCACTTGGACGCTTTGTGCTCTGAAGCTGCCAAGAAGATTACATTAGCCTATGAAAAATGAGACGGAAGACAGTTTTTTCTTCTTTATATTTTAATCATTATTTATTGTCAATATGTTTGGTTTTTATGGAAAACAGCGCTTATGTAACACAAAAAAGAAATAAGCTGACATGCATGCACACTTGACTTTTTTCTCCTGGGATGTTCCTGACGGCAGGTCTTGATCCTTTCATTGGAACTGTTTTGACATCATGCGGGTTCGGTAGTAGAACGCCCCGCGTCGCCGCCGTGCAGCGTTAGCTCCGTCCTGCTTGGCTCGGTTTGCCCGGCGGATGCCTGTCTGCCTGTCTGTGCCTGCTGTACAGGTTCCAGGATGTTCTGCACAGCAAGTGTAGATAGGCAGACATACAACTGCTTCAGCCGAGTGGCTGCTGCCGCGCCGCCGCCGCCGCCGCCGCCGCCGCCGCCGCGCTGCTGTTGTTTGTTGCCACACACAGTCCTAAAAGACACACAGAAGTGATACACAGACAGAAAATAAAATGTGTTTGCAGTTGTTGTTTTAAGACGTTTCCAGCTTATCTGGTTGGCAGCCGATGTTTGTATTTTGGGCTGTTTCTGGCGGGTCCATGGTCAGCATGATGAAGCAGTTTACTGTATGAATGCCATATGTGGAGGGTTTGGCCTCGGTTCTGTCGTTTGCTCGATCTTTCCATTCATCTTCCGGATTGTCTGGACGTTTACCGCTCTTCTCTCTTCCCTCTCTCCACCTCTCTCCTCTGGGAGTTCAGGCATTCACTTTTTCTTTGCAAACTTTGGAACAGTCCCAATTCCAACCAAAGGTTGTCTCCCAGACAGAGAATCTATGGAGGCCTCTCCCGGCCCTCAGACAGCACACGGGGCTGCACAGCGCCGGTCTGCAGACTGTCATTTGAGACTCTAGTGTGGTAATGTAGGAAATTATAGACTCTGCTGGCTTCGCCTTGTATATTTCTGTGTTACACTCCGTGAACTTTCTATAGTCACATATGCATGAAAGTGTAGCCGTACGGCTGCGCATACTCACAGCGGCGCCCTCCTCCCTCGCTCATAATGTGGTTGGCAGTTGCTTTGGAACTGCTCACATTCTTGGCAGTAAAATCACAAGTTTTCAATCCAAACATCAGCCTCCAGTGTTTCAGTGGGAAGAAATCCCTCCAATTAAATCTCAGCATCTCGGTTCGACCGATCCTTCTGCTTCTGTCCTTCAGCCACTAAAGTGCTGTTCCTCAGTCGCAGGGATCGCTGATCACTTCAACCCAGAGTCCCCGTCCGCTCCCTGCTTCTCGGCGACATTCCTAAACCAAACCTCCTCGCTCTCACGCTGACTGGCCCAAACACCGTTTGTGTGCTGGCCCGCTCAGAGCGCCGTGCTGCTGTTTTATTGCGCTCTCTGCAAAATAGCTTTCATAGCAGCTTGTGGCGGTTATTCGACACCGCGGCGGGCTTGTATACATCAGTGTCTGCTGCCTCCGAGCCCCCGGCTCCACTTTGACCACCCACTGGAGGTGTCTGACTGTATTTTCAAACTGCGCTTGATTGATTGGCCTCTCGTTCCTTCGGCCTGTGTTGATGCTTTGCAGCCGCTGTGGCCCGCCGGCCCCCCTCCCTCCAGACCACATCTCCATCAGAGCACCAGGCGAGCCGCCTGAACACTTACTCATTCACCTATAAATCATGTGAGCTCTGCGCCCTACATTCTTTATCGTTGTGGCTCCGAATTCGAGTTTTCTTACACCCTGGGTTCCACAGCCGATTGCCAGTTGTGCAGTTAGTGTCGAGATCCGGTGATGCATGTTTATTCCAGAAAGAATTGAAAAGGAAGTGGTGAGTGTTAGAGTGCACTGAGAACCAAATACAGATCGATACAGGTCAAATTATTTAGATTAAAATAGGGCGAAGAAAAGCAACAGATGCACAACAAAAAAAAACAAAATCAAAAGAACATAAAACAGGATTATGAGAGACCTTAAAACGGCAACAGAGAGAGAGACGGACACACACAGAAGGACAGACTGACAGAAGACGTGTCCATGCCCAGTCTAACCAATGTGCAGACTACTGTACACCAGTATGACAATGAACAGGTAGTCTGAACACTGGGTGGACGGAGCCGGAGTGGAGAGCCAGGCCTGCTGTGCTGCTTTCTGCCATTCCAGACGCTGCCCTCGCTTCGCCCCGCTCCATTTTGGCCGCAAGGATCCCGAAAAACCCCTCAAAAGTGCGACGGGCCTCGTCCGCTGTTTGCCGCCTTCTCTCCTCTCATTTTTTTTTTTTTTTTTTTGGCTGTGTTTGTTTGGTGGGCGTCTGGGCTCGGCGTCCCTCGCGGTCCGTCTCGTCACGCCGGCCATGAAGAGTATCCAGCCTTGACGTGGCATATTCGCTCAGACGACCGGGACAGACTGGCTGCGCGCTCAGGGAGGAGATATCACAAAAAGAGGGAAAGAGAGAGATGGAGGGGGGGGGGGGGGGAGTGAGAGAGGGAGAGGAAGAGAGAGGAAAGGGAGGGAACCCATGTGACCATATATGGGATGGAGTGACCCCACGGGGAACACGACCCACAGAGTCTGCCCAGTTTTCCCGTCTTTCTTCGTCTTCTCCCATCATCCCCGTTAATTCTTACCTGCGACCGTCTACCAACACTTTCCAGACCGTCGGGCCAGATGTGGGCTTTCTTCTGCAAATCTTCTGCAAATCCACGTTTGTGTTTTCCTCCTCCGGCCGCCGTCTCTTTAACTTCTCCCTCCTTCCCTGCCTCTCGGTGTGCTGCTAAGCACTACCAGATGTTGAGTTTTAACGCCAGGCTGTCATTTAATCTCTCTCGCTCTCTCTCCCTCCTTCAAAAAAAAAAAAAAAAAGAAAAAAAAAAGAAAAAATCAGGCAGGAAGTGGGCCCCTCTGGAATGGAAAGAAAAAATATTGAAAAAATATTGAGGGGGAGGGATAAGAGAAGAAAGAAGGAGCGAGTGAAGGAAGATGGAGGCTTGGATGAAGTGCAGAAAGGAGAGGAGGGTTTCTGTGATCTGGACCTCCAGGCCCTTCCTATCTCAGGGTTCCTTTCTCCACCACAGCCGAAGCCGTTTTCTTCGGCGTTTAGTTCCAGGACGAAACGCGCCGTGGAGAGGCTGAGTCTTGACCCGCACTGTAATGACTTCCACATGTGTGCTGCGTTTCGCCTTTTTCTTTCTCTGGTTCTGCTTCCCCTTCTCCACCCACTCCCCTCCTCTGCCTCCCACTTTCATTTCTCCCCCATTCCTCCTCCCTCCCGTCCCCCCCCCCCCCCCCCCCCCCCCTCCCCTGCCCACCCCCATCACACTCTGTCCCTGTTTCTGAAGTCTGATTCCACCTCTGCAGTGGTTTTTGTGGGTCACGGAGGCCAAAGTGACGGCGACCCGTCGTCTTCTGCTTCCCTCGTCCGCAGGAGAAAGAGAAGAAGTACATGCTGCCCCTGGACAACCTGAAGGTCCGCGACGTGGAGAAGAGCTTCATGTCCAGCAAGCACATATTCTGCATCTTCAACACGGAGTCAAGGTCGGCCTCAACACCCCCGTCTTCCTCATTTTCCACTCAGCTCCGTGATCAAACGCACCAGGATTCCAGTGACAAGAAGCACATGCAGCAGCCGAGCGGCGATGCTGCAGAAGTGTGTTTCAGATTAGTGTCCTGCATTTCATGTGTGCATGCAGGAGTCCCGGCTGGAACTGACCGAGGATTTTTAATAAAACAAGCCTCAGTTAATGGATTTTGTCATTTATGTGGTATTTGTTCAAAAATACAAGAAGTGCAGAAAAGCTGAAGCAATCGTAGCATTTTAAACATTTTGTTAATGTTGTAATGACAAAGTTATGATGATTTAATAGGAATGATGCTCGAGTGAATCCAGCCAAAGAACTGCAGCTTTTACACAGTGAAACTTTTAGCCGTCCTCAGTCTGTATTTATGTTAAAAAAAAAAAACAAAACTAAAAACGCTAAAAAATACAAAGTGAAGGAGTAAAAAGTGTCAGCAGCCAAAATGCAGCTAATATGCTGAAATGGAAGTTTTCAGGTTGTTTTTTGTCAAAACTACTGTCTAGATTAAGCAGCTTTACGTACTTTCAACAGTCTTAGCTGGACAGCGATGCTTTAGGGGCGATAAGGTGATTATTGCGGGAAAATATCTCAACAAAGTAAATAGTTTTTTGTAATCTTTGATCAATTTTAACTTTGATCAGTGGTACGACAGCAGGCCGATTGATCATTTAGCAAAAGGAAAACATCCAATCAACACACAGCATTAAATTTCAAGTGATTTAATTACATGTGAAATTGTTGTTATATGCTGTATTTAGTTACTTTTTAGCTCAAGTTTGGCAATTAAAACTTTTAAACAACAAAATTATCCACATGGAAGAAGGAACAGAGCGTAATATACAGTCAGTGTATTTTTTTAAACACTCTTATCATAGTGATATTTTGCAAATCTTTAAAAAAACCTTTATCAAGATGTCTAACTTATTGTGAACAACAGCTCCTCTGTTTTCTGTACTCAGTGACACATGCTCTCTCTCTCGTGTGTGTGTGTGTGTGTGTGTGTGTGTGTGTGTGTGTGTGTGGTGTCTTCAGGAATGTGTACAAGGATAATCGCACCCTGGAGTTGGCCTGCGACTCTCAGGACGATGTGGACAGCTGGAAGTCCTCGCTGCTGCGCGCCGGCGTCTATCCGGAGAAGACTGTGACGGTGAAACCATTTATCCTCCTCCCGTCTGTGAGATGAGCTCATTCAGACCGACTGAAACATCGCTCTGTTTTTCCCAACTACTGATGAAATTTCTGATTTCCACCAAGTTTTACAAGTGTGGAGAATCTGTTTATATGGAAAAAAACTTGGTATGACTTTATTTAATATGCATTTTCACTTGGTGTGGCTTAATGATGCTTTGTTTTCCGTGCCGTGCAGGTGGAGAGCGAGACGACCACCACTACAGATAACTTCTCCATGGACCCTCAGCTGGAGCGTAAGGTGGAAACCATCCGTAACCTCGTGGATTCCTACATGGCGATTGTCAATAAGTGCATCCGGGATCTCATGCCCAAGACCATCATGCATTTGATGATCAACAATGTAAGAAAAAAACAAAAAACAAAACCCTAAACCTTTACTCACAACGTTTTTCTGGTTCTTCTCTCATGATCTTCCTCTCTCACGTCCTCCTCCTCCCGCCGCCAGGTGAAGGACTTCATCAACGCCGAGCTGTTGGCGCAGCTCTACTCCGCCGGCGACCAGAACGCCCTGATGGACGAGTCCCAGGAGCAGGCGCAGAGGCGGGACGAGGTGCTGAGGACCCCCAGGCCCTGAAGGAGCGCTGGCCATCATCGGCGATATCTCCACCACCACCGTCACCGTGCCCATGCCTCCGCCCGTCGACACCTCCTGGATGGGCGGGCGCAGGTAGAGGGAATTCAGCTCATGCAGACGTGAGTCTTCAGCTGTTCTTCCTCTTTAAACGTGCCGCTCTGGCCTCTTCAGGTCTCCCCCGCCGAGCCCCACCGCCCCCAGGAGGATGTCTTCAGGCCAGCGTCCGGCTCCTCGAGGGGCTCCACCCCGCCGAACCGTCCGGGACCCCTGGGGCCTTTCAATAACACTGCTGACAGCCCTCAGGCTCCCAGCCGCCCCAACAGGGCCCCTCCCAGCATCCCCAGGTGAGGACGTCTTCCCTCTCTCCGCTCTCAGGTTTAATGACATGATTTTTTCCCACTGAACTCCCACATCCGTTTTTTTTTTTTTTTAATTAAATATGGAGGAAACTTGATTTAATTGAGTATTTCATGAGAGAAAACTTTCCCAAAAATAACACCAACCTGTTTAATATGTATTCAAGCATAATTCTTTTAAAAATTGCATAACAAAGGACGCTGCTGAGAATATAATCCACTGATCGGACTCTGCTCAGAATTAAACCTCAGCCGCTCTCTCCACAAATGCTCTTTATCTGCCATTGGATTAGAGTTAATACTTCTCCAACCATCACAGGGAAACTGCTTTCATGTTGTTTCTGCGGCGGCTCGCCTAACCACAGCCAAGCTGAGGCCTTCCACAGTAGACTGAATCTAATATTAGAACAGATGCCTCTGCATGTTGTGCATCAAACTCGTTCTCATAAACATATAAACGTGTAAACGCTGAGCTACAGATGTGTGATGATCTTTTTTTAGTCATTGAACAAAGAAACTTCAGAAATGCACACACAGTGAAGCTGACTTCACTTCAAGAAACTCTTGAATACTGAAAACCCGTCTCTCCTTTTCTGTCCTCTTCCTTTCCTCCATATCTTTTCTGGGACATCTGTCCATCAAATCTTCTTTGCTCCAGCCGGCGGCCCCCTCCATCTCCACAAGACAAGTCCCACCATAATTATCTGCAGGGCGGTCCTGCAGCCCTCCTCTGGTCCTCGCCGTCCCTCCTCTCTCAGCCATGGCTCTGCTGTCCTGGTCCCTCCTTAGTGCAGACACTGAAGTCTTTGACCCCCTTGACCTCCATCCTCCCGCCAGGTGACGACGTCCATATATCTATGTACAGTATGGTACTTGTCTTGTGGTGTATGTGTCTGTGCGCTTGTTGCTCGCCTGTGGTCCAGGTTTGCTTCGCAGGTCCACTACCCAGTATCAGTCCCTGGAGCCTCTTTACCCCCACACACACCGAGCCCTTCTGCCACGGCAGCCATTACCCCCACTTTGCTGCTTCTACATGAAAATACGCTCAGCAGTCGTACTGCCCTGCTCATTCCAAAATGCAGCATGGCACATGAGCTGCTTTATTGCATGGGAGTGTGTGTATGTAGAATGTGTGTGTGTGTATGTGAGTGTTTTGTGTGTATGTATAGGGGGAGGGTCAAATTTGCCTATATAGGCTGAGTTTGATTTAGTATTGTATTTATTGTATCATGGCCCCCCTAAGTGTTGAATATCAGCCTGATGTTCTCTTAGGAACAGAAGTTGTACCTTAATATATGTGTAAATATACGTTTACGTGTGCGAATACTACTGTGTGCGTGCGTGTGCGCGTGCGGTTGGGTGGGTGCGTGGATGCGTGTGTGCGTGAGGACAGTGTGCATGTGCTGTCCGTCTGCACGTTTGTTGGCGTTTGAGTTCTCTTGTTTTCATGGTCAAAGCTGTTAATGATGACTCAACCCCCCCCCCCCGGGGTCAGTTCAGTGTTGGACTTCTGTGAGTTGTTCCTGTGTTGTAGTAGCAGCCATACACATAGCAAGGCTGAGGAGCACCTTCAGTATTCTCTATATGGAAAACAGCCTCAATACTGCATCTAACCTTGTCATCGGTGTCCACCTGTGCTGTATCAGTGGTCAAACCGTGACCCATGCCTCCTTAAGATCCGATACGGACGCTGACTGCTGAGACAGATGGGGACGAAATCTCCGCTTTGGAAAAGACGTGCTGTGTAACGTGGCGAAATGCAGGTTTCCCCCATTTAATGAACAAAGACCACGCATTGACATGCTCCCATTTAGCCCTTTTCTCAGGTTTAAAACATGCAGCTCCACTCACATCGCAGATCAGAGGTCTTCTTTTCAAGCTCTGACAGACATTATTTTGCTCTCCTCACAACCGTGACAGCCAGTCAGTCAGCGTTTGCATCCAGGCTTAAGGTTGTAATGTCAATGTTCAAGTGCTTCTCTGTCCGTTTGTTATTGTGTATGTGGGCCTAAACTGTGTTCTGATGTATAGGTAATGATAAGGAGATACTGTACCTGTGGACTATAAAGACCTCATGAAGGATCCTAGCGCTTTAATCGTTCTCTGTGTCTCTATTCACTAAATGCTCTCTTCTCTCTAATTTAGACTGCCTTACTGGCATGAATTACAATTCTGTATTGCCAAAGCTAAATGTAGAAAGAGAATTGTGAAGTTGGGAATAATAATAATAAAAAAAAAACGGCTCAAGATCATCAATTGAATGGGTCCAGTGTAGTGAGACGACGTCGTTCTGTAGAGGGCTTAATGGTAAACTGGGGAAATGCATCGGTTGTTTTTCTGTGTCTCTGTATCGCTCCTCAATAAACTTCTTCCTCATAATGTCAGCGTGTGTCAACTGAGATTCTTCATTATTTCACTAGATTTTGTACTCAGGCGGCATGGCTCTACAGGCCCTTTGTATTACATTGAAAGACACGGACATAATCTTTAAGCATGAATTAGATCAGTGATTTTAATTGCTTGAATTGTTCCCACATGCAGCCCCTCGTTTGTCCCCGACAGCCAAACCAGAGGTCAACCAGGACTTCACAGTCACATACAAATCACTTTTATTTGATGATATTTGTGATGCGGGCAATGCAACTGTTTTGCTTTACGTTTTAAAATAATGATTACATTTTTATAAATGAAAAAAGTGTGAAATTATGTTCGATATTAAAAGCCACAATGTTAAATTTCTTGAACTCTAAAGTAAATCTTATTTTGTCTCCAACAGATTACCGTACTGAAGGGTGAAACACCGACTCACCTTTCTCACACAACACACTGAGAATTTCTTTTCTCTGCAGGGTAAAAATAACATCTTGTCAAAACCAAGCAACAAACTTCAAGACATATTGAACAGCGGTACGGATCAGGCCTGCAGAGGTCTTGGTGATTGATGTAGCCCATGTAGAAAATAACTTCACCACCTGTGTTGTATCAGGTACTGATAAAGGTTGGTTGTGTATTAAACTGCAGCAGATGGGACCACTGTCTTCCTTTTTATATCCATGTTTAGAATGTTTTAAATCCCTGATAAACTGAAGTAATCACATGACTTGCTTCTCACTTCAAAACCACTTGATTCATGAAAAATTCTTTTTCCAAATTTTACATGACATAACATGCAAACAAAAAATAAGAGAATCAACTTGATGAAAAATCAGAGTTTGAATATCAAAACTTTAAAATTATTTTTTCTGGATCTCTGTCAATTTATTATACATTTTACTATGAATATTTTTAACTGTGTACTTCTTGAACTAAACGTTGCACTAATATTAACAGAAAGTGTGATACAGTGACTGCATCAGCCAAAAAGCATGAATGCCAACAGCTGTGAATCCAAGTGTTAAGGGTTCAAGCATGGACAGTAATGATTCCTCTTAACCTGCAGCCGCAGTTAGTTCCAACCATGATACATCGCATTTGTTGTTGAGCTTCATAATTCAAAAAGTTGGCATGAGCTACTCTGGAACAATATGAAGCATGATCAGAAGGACAAACAGCTTCTATAAGTGATTAGTAAAAGATGTATCATATTTACCATCAAAATGTTCCTTATAAAAGCTTCCACGCATGGAGGACATTCACTTGGTATTTATTCCTTGTACTGAGCTCATCCTCCTGGGCCTCATCAAGGTTACTGTCCATCAGATAGAGTCAACATTACACAGATTCTATCTGATGTTCTCCCTCTGGCCTGAATTCAAGCTATAGTTGAGTAAAGGGCGCCCTCTAGTGACCAAAATGTGGTTGTGCTCCTTATTGCAAAGTGCAGTGTTTTTTGAGTCTCAAATGCAGGATTTATGGTCTGCAAATAAAGAGGAAAAAAAACGGAATCCCTGATGTCTAGAACACCACAAGGTACGTGTCATGTTACAAATCTGGCCTTTTATTGAAAAGTTTCAAAAATAAATATCTAGGAATTTATGAACAGTATATATTTGAAAGGTTTACACGAAGCTTTTTTTTTTTTTTTGTAATTGCCAGATATCATTCTAAAATGTTTTTTATTATGTTGGATAATGTTATCGATTACAACGTAAGGTCGGAAAATAGTGTGACGTACAAAGGGTGCGTTTGTTTAAGCGGAGATTACGTTCTTATGTGGTTTATATACATTAAATTGTGCACTCCATGAGGCTGTAAGTAAAGCCGGATATTATCACGCCATTGCCACTCCTTCTTCCATATATAGTTCTACCATTTTGCAATCTAATTTCCAGAAAATTCTTTTTTGTAATTCCTTCGGTTCGATAAGCACCGCCTTTCCGAGAATTCGAATGTAATTGAAACGAGCGCTCCCACGTCGATTTGAAGTGCGTCACTGCGTCACTGCTCTCTGATTGGCTCGTTTGACGTCGATCCCCTCAGCCAGTCGACAGCGAACTGCGCTGGTGTTGTTGAGCCGCGTTAGCATTACAGTGGAAGCGAACAGGAAACGACAGGTGAATCCATGTCCGCCGCGGAGACAAGTGGCTAAAAAAGAAAAGGTTAGCTCGAGCACGGCGAGGATGTCTGTCCCGTCCGGAGAGGGATGAAGATGACACCGCTGCTGTGGAGGATTGTGTCAGCGTGGCTCTGTGTGGCTGTAGTCTGTTGGTGAGTTGGTTAACTTTGTAAACATCTGTTTTGTTGTCACATGTGAATGAGAGCCGCCGCTGCCTGTCTTTGTCTCATGTCCCCTTGGTTAGAATTACCCAGCGGGCACGAGCTGCGCGGGCTGTGACACTGCTCTGCTGTGATGTGGCACCTGGCTGACTTTTGACTGCTAGCCTTTGACAGGCTAGCTCAAAGTTAGCTCATAATTAACTCCTCCCGTTTTCGTGGCATCTGGTGATATTTGACATCCCGATGATTTGGCCCATTCAGACATTTAATATAGAGCTGGAAATGTGTCATGTTCGCCTTGGGGTCCTTTCAGTGCCCAAGCGTCGCCTTTAAAAGCACCACGAGCGTAAATCAACGTGGTGCATTTACGGCGCGTCGGATCTTCCACTTCCAGTCTGCCGGTGTCTGCCGGTCCCTCAGCACAGATCTGTTCATCCGCTCCTGGTGGGATTATGGCCCTGTCACGTCAAACATGTCCTCTTGTGTAAATCTGAGTGAACACCGCAAAGCCAGGAGGGAGACAGAAAGTGAGAGATTATGGGGAGAGAGGGAGAGATTATGTGGCTGCCATGATGCTGGACAGTAACACAACACACTGACTGACTGTTCATCAGCTGGAGGGAGACGTGATGGATCAAGATCTGTTCTGCTGATGTTGGCATGGCCTGTTATCAGCTGTTATCAGCTCTCACAGCAGCACTACACCACAGTGGTATTATTATGCAAAAATATTCAAATTTAATCAACCATCAGTTAATGTTTTCTTTTTCAGCTCAGGTTTTATGATTCCCACCTCAGAAATGTGAACACTGTAATTTTTTGACAACATTTAAACCCACCAGCCACTTCTTTAGAGACACAATCATGACCCAGGACAACACTGCCACACATTTCTCTACAAGATTGTGTGTTGTTTATCTGCTGCCGTGGCGTTGAGTTTGAATTGTGAACATTTCACATACCTGAATGGATCAGCTTTAATACATTTTCATGTAACTAAAGTGAATTAAACCCATAGTGATAATATCCAGTTTATATTTAACACACACACGCACGCACGCACGCACGCACACACACACACACACACACAGTAGTTAAATTACATCATGGCCAAGCATATTGTGTTATTGTGTTCACAGGTCCCTCATTGTTTTCTATCTTTTGCTGAGATGTCAAAGTTTGATGTAGCATATATGTTGAACATGGATTTTTTTGGTGAAACAGTGAACAAACTCACTCACTCTTTCTAGATTTCTACTCTTTGGCTCCAAGTTTGTTAGACCTTTGAGTTTCTTTTTACACTGCGGATAGACTGTCATCAGTTTCTGTTCTGTTTGTTTGTGGCTTTGTGGCCTGTGGTTTGACACTTTTAGTTTAGTGTCGTTTAGTTTTTTGTCATCAGTTCCATTTTGTTATGCAGTGTCATTTATTATTATTATTATGCTGCTGTGCTGAAACCTTGTGTTTTGTGTGAGGCGGTTGCTTTCGCCATGCTCCTCACGGCCCTCCTCCTCTGGGAGCTGCTTTGCGGCTGCTGACGCTGGGCTGTTCTCTGAAGTGTTTGACGGCTGCAGCCTGAAGTCAGATGGACACAGGAGCTAAGTACCTGACATGGAATCTAGAATAAAATCCAGATAATGGCCCAAGCTGCCACTGTGGGACTGTGAATGCCTCTTTAATGGAGTTATTTAAAGTGTCGTTACTGCTCAGTGTTGTTTTCTCAGCAGGAGCTGACAGGTGCTCTATGAACCGTCTGACCACTTCTCTTTGAGTGTAGCGATACAGAATTCTGCTGTGCACAGTGAACTTAGGCAGACAGTTTCAAAGCTTTATCACAGGTCTGTAAATGCATGTTCAGACATATTGCTCCGACTCAGAGATAAAGACAGCTTTTCTCCTCACGTTAATGGAGTCCTATTCACTGCAGATGAGGATCCTTTTTTTCTCTCACTGCCGTCTCCTCAACAGGTTCATGCAGGATATGCTTTTTATAGCCCTCACATCCACAGACCTCAATTAGCTTCATTTTCAGATCCTATAGCAGCGGCTCGGTACCACAAGGTTTCAGGAGTGAGCCGATTTGTCGGCTCTGACGGGCGGCCATCACTCCACAGTCCTCGTAACGGTTCCTGACCTCGGAAGAACGACTTGGTGCACTCCTGAAACTCTCCAAGCCGAATACTGTCCAAGCATTTGCACTGCTTTACTTTTGGTGATCAGAAAATGAAAAGACAGAGAGCATTATTGTCCAGGCCTCATACAACATCTGAACCTCATTTGCATATTAATGTATTGACCAAGGCACTGTGGTACTCGGAGCAGAAACATGCTGAGGAGGTGCTCCAGCTTCAGACTCAGCACAGAAATACACCCTGATTTAAATATCACTTTCACATGTCTCCAATATGCTCGGTTTGCTTGCGTTGGTCTCAGAAGTTTCTGGAGTGTTTACAGGGTGAGGTGTGTCTCTGCTCTGGCAGCTCTCCTTCCGCCCGCTCTCAGATAAGATAAGTGTGTTGGGGTGTTCGCCACCTGGCCTTTCTCAGAGCGTCACTGTGTGAAATCAGACTCTCTGCCTTCATGCTGCTTTACTGGACTCATTCTCATGATTTGAAAGAATTCTTTCTGGAAAGCATTAGAATCTGAGAATTCAGACCGTGATGATTGGCCTCTTCCTGTTGTGTTGTGGTTGTTGCCCAGGTGCCCCGGTCGTCATGCCGGCTGCACGGAGGGGCTCCCGAGGCCGACCGGCTCCTCACGCCCCCCAGGACGACGGCCCCGTGAAGGAGCCCAGAGAGGAGCCTCATCTGTCAAGGTAGCGTTTCCCTGCTGTTTGTTCTCCTACAGCTTTGGTCGGGTTCTACATGAAGCAGGAAGTGGTGGAGAATCCTCTTGCTTCCGCTCGACATCCATCAGCGTCATCCCAACGTTTGATTTAAAAAAGATTTCATGAACAACATTCAGAGATTCATACAGCTGTTTGAGACCTGGGGCGCTGTCAGTCATATTCTGTCTGAATACATGGTTTATATTTATGGTTTATATGCAGCTATTTAAATTTTGTTCCTCCAGATGGAAGAAACCGTGGTCTCACCTGCTCAGTCAGCAGAAAGTGAAGAACTGATGTATGATAATGAGCACAAAGAGGAGAGGAGTGCACAAGATGAGACCGAACAACAACATGCTGTGGTACCGTCTCGCTAAAAAGTTTCCTTATTTTAAAATGCTTTAAAGATTCTGGCTGTGGAAGTTGCTTAATGCATATAATCTTTAACAGGTTTTCTTTTTGACTCCTGAGTAACACAACAGAAAATGACCAGTGTTTCATTCTTGCATGCATTTCTGATTCATCGCTTGTTTCCAGGACTTCTGGAGCCTTAGTTGTTGCTTCGTCATGTGACCTCTCTGGCTGAGGAGCTGTGCTTTCTGTTCTTTCCTCTCCCTGTCTGTTAATCCATCAGACTGTAGAGACTCAGGAGTTCTCCTCAGAGGTGGAGCTGGATGCAAACCAAGAAGCCAAAGCTGAACCAAGCCCCGCAGGTCCACATCATGAAGCAGCCGACACCACAGACCAGGACCAGGACCAGGACCAGGCCCCCCCTGCTGCCCCCCTCAAACCTGGTCTCTGGCTCTACTGATGAGCCTCAGGAAGACTCCCTCATCCCGGACCTTCCTGAAGTCAGCCCAGCGAGGCAAGTTCTTATACCTGGAATCTCACACCTGGGTTCTCCTGGCTGTAGCTTCTTTTTTTGTTTTCATTTTAAAGATGAATGGTTTGATTTCAGTGTGTCGGGAGAAGCATCGGACGTGGCTGAACCTCCGGCCAGCGGCTCTGATCTGCCTCCCAGTGACTGTGAAGAGGAGGAAACCAACCCTTACAGCAGCGACAGGTGGGAACGGTTCACGCCTTCCACATTTTTATGATGCACAGGCCTGACCGTGCTGCAGCTGTGTCTGAGAACATAGAGTGAAAACCAGTTCAATAATTTATTATTCCTCCAGAGAATGGAGGAAAGATTACAAGCTACTGAAAAAATCGACCGACAGCGAGACGGCTGCTGATTGTAACCAAAGTGTGTGTTTATGTCGGCAGTCCGCCAGTCGTCCTGGAGAACACTTCAAACGCTCACACTGCAGGTACCAAAAGCCACGCCGACCCCCCCTGAGCTCTCCGAGCAGCCAGAGCTCGCCGCCGGTGGAGAACGTCTCCTCCCACGCCATGAAGGATCAGGTGGGGACCGGGATGGCGCCGGGAGTGCGTGAACTCTTTCCCTCCCTCTTCCAGAGGAGGCGTCCCAGCTCTGGTTTCCTCGTTATTTCTGACAGGACTTCAGCTCCCCCGCCGCCGCAGACACAGACTCCAGCGTGAGCAGCAAAGACCCTGAGGACATCCCCACCTTTGATGAGTGGAAGCGGAAGATGATGGAAGTGGAGAAGGAGAAAAGTAAGGCTCGGTAGACAGCACTTCAAATAAAAAAAAAAAGTATCAACAAATCAGTCATGTTAGCATTTGTTATCTGTAAGTATATTTGTAAAGGTGCTGTTGATGTGAAATCTTCACCTGATGTTGGAGAGAAATCATGACAGCAACTCAAGAAACAAACTGTCGACGTCCATAAACTGAATATTGAACCACCCAGAGGGAAAACACCCAGCATGTGAAGAAAGAAGCACGAAAAGCAGAAAGCTAAAACAGCAGCTGAACTAGATCAGCAAGCAGAGAGAAATCCAGTGCAAGTTGATGTCAGCTGGTTCATTAAATAGTGTCGTTTCTGAGTTGTTTCACAAGAAAAATCCCCGATGTGTGAAAGCAAACAGCTCCCTAAAGACATTCACAACCCGAGCGCTGAAAAAATACACTGAAGATGTTTGTTCCAGAAGGATTTACGAGCTTCTGATTGTTCCAGTGAGCAGGAAGAGGAAAGAATGAGAGCCGTGCGAGCTGCTGCTCACAGAAGCTTCTTGAACGCCTTACCAAGTTTTCAAGTGCTCAGTGTGTCATTCCCCTCATTTCACCTGCTGCATGTTAAAAATAATAACTCCTGTTTGACATTTTTGCTACTTTTGAATCCGCAATGAGGAGTAATTGTGAAATGCGCTTCGTGTTTGTCTTCCTCTGCAGCTCTCACGACTCACACCTCTAATAACGGAGCTTCTCACACTGTGAAGAAAGTTCAGAAGAACTTCAATAATAACTACGCGTCAGTGGAGTGTGGAGCCAAGATTCTCGGCGCCAACCCAGAGGCGAAGGTATAACGCTGCCGAGCCTTCAGAGCTGTACAGGAAGTCGCTCCACGTCGACGACAACTGAAGAAATGATTGTTTTGTGTGCCGTACAGAGCACGTCGGCCATACTGAGGGAGAACATGGACCTGTACATGCTGAACCCCTGCAGTAACAAAATCTGGTGAGCGGCGTCGGAGCATCTCCGGCTTCCTCCTGGAGGCCAGACTCTTCATTTCCCTCCGTCTGAAACTCTTTTCTGCTCTGCTCAGGTTTGTCATTGAGCTCTGTGAGCCCATCCAGCTCAAGCAGCTGGACATCGCCAACTTTGAGCTCTTCTCTTCGACTCCCAAAGACTTTCTGGTCTCCATCAGTGACCGGTACGCCCCACCGCCAGGGAGACTCTACCCAAAACACAACCAACGCGTCGGTTTCCTTATATTCACATGTTGTTTTACTTCAGGTACCCAACAAATAAGTGGCTGAAGCTGGGGACCTTTCACGCCAGGGACGAGCGCACGGTGCAGAGCTTCCCTCTGGACGAGCACCTCTATGCTAAATATGTCAAGGTGAGCGCCGTGCTTTTCTTTATGTTTGGCTGTAATATTTATCCTTTACGTCACACAAGGTGTTTTCTGGCACCTTCAGGTTTTTATTACTAGTTTCCTCATGTAACGAGGACCTTCCGTCCTCAGGACTGATTATTATAAAAAGTATTATGTTATCTCTCATGGAGGAAAGAAAAAATGTGTGTCTTGTGGCTCAGGCCGTCTTGGAGACCGTCGTCTCATTCTGTGGCAGTTTTACATAAAAAAAAACCTAAACTGAACAAAAGAAAAGCCACATTCTTTCCTCCTGTTTTGACTGCATGCTCAAATCTCCTTAATTTCTCTCCTCTTTTTTGTCTCTCTTGCTTCAGATGTTCACCAAGTACATAAAGGTTAGCCTGCCCTCTCTGTAGCGCTGTGTGGGTTCGGTGGGTCCGCTGTGTTTGTGTGGTGTGGTTGTTCTTTATCAGACCTCCTGCTGAGACTCCCTCACTGATTCCATCACTTCTGATGACTCCCGTCTTGATTTTCATTTTCATCGGCTTAAATAATCCCGTTTTGCCAGAGAAAGTAAAATCTTGTCGGAGAAGTTCTTTTCGGATTTACTTGCACAGGAGCTCACGTTTTCATTACTGGAACGAAATCACCGCTTGGCTGCTTCTTAAGTATTATTTCACTTTAAAATGTTTGAGGCTCTTAAAAGTAATACATTCTTTAAACTAATAGCATTCACGCTTCTTCTAAAACTGCAGCTTTGATCGTCCAGACTCTCCCTGAAATGACTGAAGTGCTGCTGAGCTTGCTTCATGCTGACGGATCTGAGCGTTTTCCTGTTTCAGGTCGAGCTGCTCTCCCACTTCGGCTCCGAGCATTTCTGTCCACTGAGTCTGATCAGGTACGGAACAAACTTCTGAAAACTGTCGAATCCTGAGAGGGAAACCTCTTCATGAAACGCAAATATTCACGTTTGTCCTGCTCATATTGGTTTTCCTGAATTCTGTTATTATTTTACCAAAGCTGTTAAGTTATTTAGCAGAGGCTTATTCCTTCCTACGTCATTCAGCTTTTGACTTAAGCAAATGTTTCTGATTAAAGTATTTTAGTGTCTTAAGTTTCCAGTTTTTCATGCTGTGAAGGTGAAAACGTCGAGTGGCGGTGAAGGGTGCTCCTGTGTTTAGATAGAATCACTTTCTCTGTGAGCTTTTGTAGACACGTTTTTTTCTTTTCCCTTTGGGTCAAGACGTCTTTTCAGACGGCGACTGAATCATTTGAAATGTTTTTGTCAGGGTGTTCGGCACCAGCATGGTGGAGGAGTACGAGGAGATCGCCGATCCCTCAGAAAGAACCGATGATCCAGATGACGACTTGGGTAAGAACTTACATTTTAAAATACAGAAAGATGAGGCTTTTTTTAATTTTATCCTCCTACTGTTGATGCTACATTCACAGCCTACTTTACACATCATCTTATTTTTTGGCCAGTCCTTCAAATTTGGCGTCATGAACTGGATGAATTAATTACATCTCGCGTGTTTGAATGCTCCTTGCAGATTATCCTCCTGGATTTGCAGCCGGAGAAGCCAAGTTATCCAACAATTTGATTGGCACAGCTAAAGGTAAATCTGGCTTTAAGCTCCGTTTCGTGTCGGAACTGATACACCATGTGGTTCTGTTTTCATTCCCCTCAGATGCCATTTTGAACATGGTGAAATATCGCTGTCAACGTTCTTGGGGGAGGCGAAGAGGAGCAAGGTAAAAATCTACATTTCAGAGAGATCTGTGGATCGAATGTCACTGTTTTTTTTTTTGCATGAACTGCTTCAAATCAGAGGTTTCGGCCTTTCTGTTTGCCCACAGATGTTAATGAAATGCTGAGATTGACCTGACTTAACAGTGATCAGTTGGAATAATGTTCATTTTTTTAATTGTTCTTTTCAAGGCAATCTTTCATCTCAGGAAGTGAACATGACTGAACCATCAGCTCCGCTGGAAACCAGCGATCAAACAGCAGAAGACCTGGCTGCAGTGTGAGTCCCTGTCAGGGCCTTTCATCCTCTTCCTCCATGGTGAAGCTGCAGTTATCAGTTTTCTTCTTTATCTTTTGTCTTTTCAGCCTGGTTTCTTTAGCTTGTATGTCTGAAACGCTTCCTCTTCATGACTCGGAGGGTTTCAGTCTGTTCCAGTGTAGGGATGACGTTCAGGTGGCGCTCATGTTTAAATGAATCTAATATTCCCTCTCTCTCTCCAGACCAGACGCTGAAGATGGGACCTTACCACCAGACTCTGATGTTCCTGAAACTCCAGATGACCCCGTGACGGAGACGCTAGCCGTCCCAGAAGACGGCGCTGAAGAGCTCCCCCCAGTGGAGGAGAAATAGTTATTCCTCTGGAGAAAGAAGAGGAAGAACCCATCGGTTCTACAATCATCCTCCGGAGGAGGAGGAGGAGGAGGAGGAGGACGAGAAGCAGGAAGTGGAACATGACGAGCGGCAGCAGGAAAGCCTGAACTACTGCGCTCTGGGCCCGTCGCCGTCTCCCTCCTGTTCTTGTGCCGCTTCTCACTACGAGTTCCTCCAGAAGCGCTGCTCCGCCTGCGTTTCCAGAAGGAGAACATGCCAAACGACGGAGAGCAGGAAGCCCCCTGCCCCCCCCTCCTGCCCGGCCCCCCGGCAGCCCCACGGCCAAACACATGAACCAGAACCGGCTCCTGATCCGCAGCCAGACGGTGTCGGAGTGGCACCAGCGGCGCCGCGGCCTCCGGGGAACTCGTCCCTGCCCGCCTTTGACCCGCTCTGCTGGAGCCCAGTCAGACCTGGAAGCCCCCAGAGCCAGCGCCGCCGATTCATCCTCTGCCAGAGAAACGGCGGTTGCGAAAACTCCGCCGCCGCCGTCCTGTGAGCCCGGAGCCAGAGCAGAGCCGGGAGGCGTCGTGGGCCGAGGAGGCGCAGATCCGGCCCTCGCCGTCTGTCGGCGTGTCCGTCGATGCCAGCGACACGGCGAGCGGCGTGTCGGCAGAGCCAGAGGAGACCACCGGCATCGACGTCCCTGCGCGAGGAACCGGCGGCGCGGACGGTGAAACCCGAGCCGAGGCGGAGCGGCCTCCGCCTGTCCCGCCCTCCGTCAGAGAAAAGGACCCCGAACCTTGGCTGGTCCTGACAGCTCCTCCACAGAGAGCTCTTCACCAGACGCCGCCACAGAGCCGGATCCGTCCGGCGGTCCGGCGCCGTGCAGACGGCAGAACAGAGGATCTCCCAGACGACGGTTCTCTGTCCGCCGGCGGCGCCGGTCAGCCGCTCCACCCCTCCGCTCCGGCTCCGCCCTCCTCCGCCGCGCCGTCCCCGTCGGACATCTACGCCGAGCCGCCCAACGGCACGGAGCAGAACGGCAACGCCGTGCACGGCTCCAGCCAGAAGGAGTCCGTCTTCATGAGGCTCAACAACCGCATCAAGGCCCTGGAGATGAACATGTCGCTGAGCGGCCGCTACCTGGAGCAGCTGAGCCAGAGGTGAGGGGGGACGGCGGGACGGGGGGGGGGACGGCGGGACGGCTTCAACACTCTGACCTCTCTGATCTCACCTGAAGGTACCGGAAGCAGATGGAGGAGATGCAGAAGGCTTTCAACAAAACCATCATTAAACTTCAGAACACGTCGAGGTTAGCAGAGGAGCAGGTAAATCCGGACGAGAGACCGTCTCATTCCGACGCTTCGCTGACCTTCAGTGTTTTTTTTTTTTCAAAGGAACCTCTATTTATTGTCCTGTTTCCCTCCTGTAGGACCAACGGCAGACGGAGTCCATCCAGGCGCTGCAGGGCCAGCTGGAGAACATGACTCAGCTGGTCCTCAACCTGTCTGTCCGGGTCAGCCAGCTGCAGACCGAGGTACACACTCCTCCAGGAGGAACCGGTTCTAAGGACGATCGGAGAGAAATTCAGCCTTTTCCCGGGACGCAGGGCTGTGACGCACAGGGATCTTTCATGCTGTGATCTGCTTTAATCACTGAACTGAATTCAAACGTAATGTTTCCTACATTAAGACACGTGACCAGCTGTTGAATTGTGCTTCCAGAGACATTTGAATTACTCTTGCGTGCTGTGGCCCGTGGCTTTTGTCTCGTTTTATGTTCGACCTTGCAGGTCAGACGCTGACCGATGCTCCGCTGTCCCTCAGGTGTCGGACAGACAGAATTACCTGCTGCTGTCCCTCCTGCTGTGCTTCAGCCTCAGCCTCCTGCTGTGCGCGCACCACTGCCGCGTCGCCGCCGCCGCCTCCCCGACCGCAGAGCCGGAGCCGCCGACGATACCCAAGAGCTACACCTACTGCTGCCCCGACAGGTGGGACGGGCTTTAATGTCCCGCGGTGGAAGACGGAGACAGTCGTAGTGGAGATAGAAGCTGTGGCTCTGCTCTCCCAGCAGGCCTTAATGGCCAGTGTGTTAATGGACGCAGGTTACAGCGTCTGGACTGGACGGCGCTCATCAGGCCGGTTTATTGAGTCAGTCGGAAAGTTGGAAAGCAGCTGGAAAGTTTCATGACCACTCTGCCTGACTGAGGTCTTCATGAAGGTGCTGCTCAGCCTCCTGTTCTCCTTCCTCCAGCAGGCCGTTCTCCTCCTGCGACGACTCGGGCCTGAAGAGGAGCGCCTCTTACCCGCTCATCCACTCCGAGTCTCTCCAGTTAGCCGCCAGCGACGGTAAGCCTGGACCGGAGGGCGAGCCGGGACGGCACAGGATCGCCTCTCAGACCAGATGTTGTTTCCCTGCAGGCCCAGATGTGCTGCGTCCGGAGGAGACCCTGAGTCTGTGTCCAGGAAGCAGGAAGGTGGGTCCGGGTTCAAAACTGAATCTAAATAAAACGAGGCGTAGCAGGTCAAAACACAGAGCTCGATCCTCTCCTCCGACAGAGGCGACGCCGTAAGATGAAGCCACCGGAGAAGGTGGAGACTCTGAAGCCCTCCCTACATCCTGCGCCGGATCTGTGTAACGGCGCCGTGCTGTGCAACGGAGCGCCGGACGCCACGCTCCCGTCCAAGAGGCTGCTCCAGCCCGCCTTCAGAGACTCGCCGTCGGAGGGCAGCTCGGAGGGCTCCTCCCACTCGGACGACCCGTCCTTCTGCGGCATCGCCGCCGCCGCCTGCTCCCGGCTCTGCGACGGCCTGCCCCCGCCCGGCACGCGGGCGGAGCGGCGGGCGTTGAGGCGGCGGCGGCCCAAGCCCAGCTGCGCGGTGGTGGACCTGCTCCAGGCTCCTCGGAGGGACGGGAGCCGACCGTTGTCCATCTCCTCCATACAGGACCTCATGCAGAGGAGGGCGGAGCCCGGCGCCGGGACGCTGGTGGCGCTCTCAGGTCCGGTCTGACCCAGACCAACAGAAACGCTCTTCCCCCCCAACAGGACGGACGGTGGTTCAGCCCTGACCCCGGAGGCAGCTGCTCGCTTCAGCATGAGACAATATCTGCGTTAGTTCTGTTGTCGTGTTCCCTGTTCACTTCTGACGTTTTCTTTTTTTTTTTTTTTTATCAGCTTTCAAATCACGAGAAGTGTCTTCCCAGTTTTTCATTAAAGCTTTTCTCCTGTGAGCGTCGTCTGCAGCGGTTGACCTCAGATCATGAACACGTTCCTCCGCTTTAGCCGGGACTTCCGGCGAATCTTCCAGGATGTTTGAAAAAGGTCAGAGTGGCACATTCTGATTGAGGCTGGAGGCTGGATGCTCCTCTTCAGAGCGACCAGCTCAACCAGTGACCGATTATCACATCTGAGAAGTAAAGCGGTTTTAAAGAAGCTTCCAGAGAACGTCTGGCAGTTCTGTTATTGGCTCCGCCTCCAAAATCTGGAAAAAGTTAAATAACATTGGATTGACTGAATCTTAGAAATGTAAACCTGAGTTAGCATCGCTAACCTTGCCCCGCCATATTCCCAGCTGATTCCTCTGGTTTTGATTCACATGAACATTACAGTGAAGTGCTGACCTCTCACTGACCCCTAAAGCAATCTGCAGCTTTCCACCTCTGCTGTGTAGAAACTGAGACGAACCTGAGGAGAATTAAAAAAATAACTAAAAACAAGTTGACTTTTAGAATTCCTGTTAGCTCTTTTTCTCAGCTTCATTCTTATTCCAGGTGATCCTGCCTATTTAAAAATAAAATGGATGTTTGGGACGGACGTGAGGTTACAGCTGCGGCTGAGAGCCAGAGGGCGCCTTCATTTACTCTTCAAGGTAATAACTGATACTCGTCGGGTCACGGAGTGAAGTCTGAGCGGCGTCTTGTGTGGCTGACATTCACGCCGTCATGTGATTGGCTGAGTGGTTTTGCTCTGATTTTTCTGCCTCCCAGAGGTTCAGTCTGCTGAACCTCTCAACCTTTAAGAAGGCGATAATGTGCTGCAGATGAAGCCGTACACACATAATGAGCCGTCCCTCATGAATCAGTTCAGTACCACACACACACACACACACAGCTCCCATTTACCTCATTTACTTGCAGGACTCCTGTTTTATTTCAATAAATGCCACAAACTTCCCTCATCTGCAGGTACTGAAGCAGTGAACTCCAGTAACCTTTTCTTATGTAAGTGATTACTCGGTCCGCCCTGCAGGGGGCAGTGTAGCCCTGGTTTGAGACCAGGATGAGCCTTTCATCTCTGATCTCCATCGTTTGATGTGGTGACTCATCACTGGGAGGCAGTGAGGAGGTGAAGGGCCGCTGCTGCTCTCCGCTCAGTCAACCCGTCTGAAGCCGCCGTCCTCGTCGTCCCGGCTTGACTTCGGTTGTCTCCTGTACTTGTAGCGCAGAGTTGTGCGGCGAGCGTTCCTGAAGGTGTGTAGTAAAAACCAAACGGCGTGTTTGAGGGCAGAGGGGTCTGCGAGCAGCTCCAGAAGCTTCCCACATGTTGGAAACGGGATTATTCCCTCTGGCGGCGCAGCGCCTCGTCCTGCGGCCGGCCCGGCCCGAGTGCTGGGATGTGAGAAATTAGGTTAAAACCTTTTATTCATGACCTGGTTGTGAGCAGGAGCCTCTCAGAGATAAGCATGATGCTTTTTTTTCTCTCTCTCTCTCTCCTTCATTCTGTTAACAGAATTCCTCGGGTTCTCTTTGCCCGGCCTCATCCCCAAGATTATCTGTAAATGCAGGACTGCAATCCTCTTTTCCCGGCACTCTGCTTTTATCCCAGGTCTGTTATGGAAAGGATATTCTCCCATGATGTTGCTTACAGTATGTGTGCACTTTTTTTTTTCTGCTTTTGCCTGACAGGTGTGTGTTCTGGCAGGCACAAAGAAATGAACTCCTGACCCCGAGCAGGAACCGTCTCACTCTTTCCAAATGCCTCCGGATTTAAGAAGCGTCGACTGACTTGACGCATAAATGTCATTTTACTTATCACAGATGTGTTTGAGTCTCCTGTGCACGCATTAGCGCTGAGTTTATGCTCGTTCCAACCGTAATTAACTGACTGCTCTTTAAATCCAGCGGAGCTGTTAATGTTAAGAGCTGCGTGATAAAACGGGGCTTTTAAATCTGATTCAAACTTCTACAGCAAACTCGTGCAGAGGCAGGGCTGTGGGAGACTCGAGTCTGCGCTCTTTCAATGCTCCTTCTGCAGCGGTTACAGATTTTTAAACAGCTTTTTGTGGAACGTTACAGTTCAAAAGGTATCGATGCCTGGATTATTTCCTAAAGACGGGCCCGATGTCAACACTGCCGTCCTGAACAGCTGAAGGCTTCTAGAAATGAGACGTTTGATTTACCGTCTAGAAATGGACTAAATCATGGAATCATCTTGTATATTTGAGGAGTTTTTTAGGCTGAGTTCCGAGATGGTAAAGATCGTTCGACAGCAATCCCTGGAACACGTCGAGCAGCACATGGTGCCAGACGTACGTTCTGGAGGGCTGCGGCTGAAGGTCGGGTTCAGTTTTGGCGAGCGGCGACCGTTTCTTACGTGGCACAGAAATTAGAATGATCTTGGTCTGTTTGGGCGGGTGTTCACTCAGCATCACAGAATGTGAGGAGTTTACTCATCTGATCATGCTGTGGTGAAATGTGCTTTTTTTCCAGCCTTTGTTTGAACTGACACGCAGTGAAATCAGTAGCTTGTGAATGTTAGTCTGGATCAGCCTTTCAGCTGCCGAACATGCCAGAAAAACACATTGATTGGCCATAATATTAAAACCAGCTAGAGTGGGTTGAACAGCTTCAGTTTGTGGGCTTCAGCAGGAAGCGGTGAGGATTCTGTTCTGTGAGTCAGACGCCCAGAGAAATGGTCGGGCTGGAGGAGGGAGTGAGTCTGACAGAGGTCAGGCAGTGATGGATCCATGATCGGCGGAGAGCAGCTCGGTATCAGTCTGAGGCCGGCTGGGGAGGGAAAGCGGTGAACCGGTGACGGGGTCGCCGGCAGCCGAAGCTCCCTGGAGGACGAGGTCCTGTGGGGAATCGCACCGACGCTGCAACCAGCGGGGCCAAGACGCAGCGACGGGAGGTCAGTTCCGTATGAACCACAGCTTGAGGAGCACCGAGCAACGTTATCCATCAGGATCCTCGACCTGTCGCTCCCGTGAGAGAAAACATCAGTGACGTCTCCTGGTTCTCCCCTCGGCCGCTCATGTGATTCTCTTTTGAAGTTGCCTTCCTGAAAATGTGCTCATTCACACCTGGTGTTAGCATTGTGGTTGTATCGAGATACACATGCTCAGTGAAATATGCAGATGGGAGCTCTTCAGGAATGGGCTGGTCAGTGTTCAGATCACAAGGTTTGCCCTCGTGTGTGTAGAAGTGTGTGTGTGTGTGTGTGTGTGTATAAAGCTTTTCAAGTGTCTCACCTGGAAACCCTAAATGAACGCCTGACCTTCACTTTTCGTCTTCCATTCATTCATTTTCTCCATACTCTGTTACATGTTGTCATTGAGCAGTTCTTGCTTTGTTAGTTCATTTGCCCCCCCCCCCCCTGCCCCCCCCCCCCCCCCCACCCAACCCTCTCCAGCTGGGAGTGGAGGATCCCGTCAGAGTGAGCGATGCGATTGGAGGAGGATAATCCTCTGAGTGCTTCGCTTTCTTACATTTTTTTTGTCTGGGGGTGGTGAGGGTGGGGGGGTGGGGGGGGGGCTCTTTGATGTTCTGCGGATACCATTTGAGACCGCGGCATTAAATGCGGATTTACAGTCTCTGTCATAGATTCTCCCGTCCTCTCCATCCTCCACTGTCTCGGTGAATCCAGCGGGTTTCTTCCTCTCGCAGCCTCTCTCGTATCGCGCTGGATCTCTCTCCTCCTCTCAGCTCTCCTTCTTGTCCTCTTGGGGGCCGCGGTGGCGACGGAGCGCCGTCCGGAGGGCGCTCGGCGAGACGCCGATCGGAGGCCGTGCCTCACCCTGCGTTAGCCCACTGTCACCGAGCGCCTGCTCCCATGAGCCTCGGCTTCAGCCCCGGTGCCGGGGAGTGAAGTAGCCGTTGAAAAAGCTCCGCCGTACGTGCCACTTTTGATAAGTCTCGGCTTTGAGATGAATAACGGAACACATGAGTGGCGCTTCCCTCCAGAGGAGCCTGTGATTCATGTTTCATGGCCGCCGTTTTCTGCGGATCCTGTCAGCTGAGATTTGCCGCCGTCTGATGCGACGAGCAGAAACATGAGGTGCTCGCTGTGATCGGGGCCCATCTGACACCCAGGCCCGAGGTGTGTGAGGGCAATAATGCTTTCACACACTGAGAGAGAGAGAGAGAGAGAGAGAGAAATCCCACTCTGTGTGTGTTAGGAGTGTAGCAGACGAGAACATACGACAGGCTGTGCTCTCACGCGAAGCCACATGAGTGAGACGCAGCTGAGACACACACTCACACACACACACACTCTCACACACAGATGAGATGTGACATGTTGAGTAAATACAGGACGGGATGCACACCATTCAGCCCGCAGTGGAGAACGATCGCGCGCCACGTGCACGCTCACGGAAGCACGTAGCCGAACCTTTCCAGTGCTGATGAATGAGTCACCGCCCAGACGCCAAAGGTGACCTTTCACCTCTGGCTGCAGCTGCAGCGCCAGTGTTTAAAACCACGTCTTCATTAGTGTGGATGCCGAGAACACACACAGTCCGACTGATTTTACTCTGTTATTGTTATTATTGGCTGTTCTGGCCACGGCAGCTCTGACTTGGATGAAATGGTGGTCAAGGTGGATGGTTGGAATATAAATGACCCCCATCAGGTAAGAAAGCTGCACCAGGTCAGACATGCAGGTCAGGGTTCAGAGCAGCAGCTCTGGAAGCTCTTGATTCACTCATCATTGTTAAAGAAGTAACTCCACTATAATTAATTTTAAATTGCTGCAACTCCTGCCAGCAGAAAGAGACAGAGATACGATAAATAATCCATGCATACATTCACCTATAAACAATGCATGCCTTTTAATTTGACAAGCAAGTTTTTTGCCTCTCAGGAGGAATGAAGCGTTCCGAGAGATCGCTGCTCGGCCTGGGCCTGGACCAGGATGCTGATGCTCCGGGACCGGGGTGATGATCTACTACCGCTTTTCAAGCAGAAAAGCTTCACCTGTGAAGGAATCTCATCCACTGGGAGGACCATGTGAGACCTGCACTGGAGCGCCGAGAGCGCTGCTCCACACACTCCGGTGACAAATGCCACCAACGCCGCGGCGTGGCAGGACATAACTCCAGTGTTTTAAAGCTGTGGCCAGGTTCAGCCAACATGACTCTCAAAGCTCCGTCCAACAACAGGTACAATGAATTATTCCTGAAGAGGAAACACCAGAGCACAGGAAACAGGGCTGTTTCATAAAGCTGAAATTTACATGTTTTCGCGTACAGCAGCATCGTTTCATGACTCGGTGATCACCGCTGAGGAGGCCAGTTGCTGAGGAGGCCAGTTGCTAAGCAGACGTTCTGATGCTGCAGTACTACAGGCAGCGAGCGGCTGCACGGCCTCGTGTGTCTGTAATGTGCTAATTACTATTTAAATGAATATCAGCCTCTTGTGTAACTCCCTTTGTAATTGTAATTCGTGGCAACAAACAGCAAAAATGATGTAATGTGCGAGGGGGAAACGCTGTGTGTCGGCGCAGAACGAAAGTGTCCGCTCCGGCTGTGGTTTCATAGGTTTGTAGGTCCGAACGCGTCGTCCCTGACGGCCGCCGTCCGCTCCAGAGCTGCGAAAATGTGTTTCCACACAATGAGGTTCAGTGTTTCCAGCGCGTCATTAAATTTCTATGGACTAATGGTTTCTTCTACACGCGGCTCTCCGGATCAGCTGAGCGGACGGATAAAAATACCTGATGTCTGACGAGTTTCTCACAGGGAAGCTTCTCCTCCAGCGGCGGTGAGCGGAGGTGGTTTGGAGGCCGCCGGGCCGACCCTGATCTGGACTCCGATGGTCGCCATGGTTACACACAATGGGAGGGGGTCTGCAGATGAAGATGTGATGATGATGAGATGATGATGATGATGCTGGTGCTGGTGCTGGGTGTCGTGTTTTGTCCGCGGGGTTCATGCTTTCACATCAGGACGTCCTCGGCTCATGACCTCCGTCACCTGCCCTGAGGCGGCGCTCGCCAGGTGAGAAAGGCTTCAGCAGGAACTGGAGGACCAGGTCGGCTGCATGCGCCCCGGAGCAAGGTCGAGTTTGGCTAATATGGCCGTCCTTTACGCTCATTTTAGAAAGGAAAAAAAAAAACCCAACAACAAAACAGAAGCTTTTTTTCCCCCTCTCCCTGGAAAACGGAGACGGAACTTGTTGATGTGTACAGTGAAGAATACCGTTGATCTTAATGAGAATTTACACTCTAATCACCCCGAGTTAACTTCAGCTTTAGAGCCATTACCCTATGCCTTCAAACATTCAGGAAAACTTCATGATTTACGAGGGAGAGTTATCCTCTCAGCTGATTATAATTCAGTCCAACCGATGTGAACAGCTTTAGTCCAACATTGTGACTTTTTAGCAGTCCTATAGTTCTTTTAAAGTTACTGCTGAACTCCTCATGAGTTACCATTAACAACAACAACATTTGTTCCATTTGTTTGTTAGAACCATGGGTAATTTATGATTTTCTCCATTTTTTTCTGTCCATTCGGCTGCCAGCATTGGAATCGGCGGCATGAGACAGAGGGATCGCTCTTTGGAGATTCGTCACTACAAGCATTTTGTTTTAGCTTTAGTCATCCAGTGAGCATGAGAAATGCTGCAGCTTTCAAGAAATAACCAAAGCACGACCATCATCAACCAGGCGCTGCCGTCCTCAGTGTTTCCTCAGTACAGCTTCATTTCATTGCCGTGGCTCTAACCCGCCTGCCTGGGGAAGTCACCTTGGGAAGCTGGTGCTTCGTGTCTCTGGCAGTTTCCCACATCCCGTCAGTGGAACGGCTCCAAATCCTACCTGCGGTGGTCCATCGCAGTTCTGGCTCTCTGTTTTCAGCCTTTGATTGAAAGATGCTAATTCCACAAACCGGCTGAACCTTCAGCATCCCCAAAATATGCCAAGTAAATTGCTTTTCTTCACATGGCTGCTGAAAACGAGAGGTTTGCTCTCAAGAGCTGCAACCTGGCTAAAATAAGCTAATTGATATGTATCTGGAGTGAAGGAGAGCCCCGCAGTGCTCTCTGAGACCAGCGTAATTAAGCCTCTCTGCAGCGCTGGTTTGCGGTTACGCAGGAGGCGGCTGCTGTGAGTCGAGTTCATCTCCGCTCACCTTGTATCGGCTGGTGTTCATGTGCCGGCCCTCGGCTCGTACACGGCGTAATGAAGGATGTATTTTGGTCTGAGGCGACAACAAGAGGCCGGTGGAGAAGAATCAGTCCCTGCATGGGGGTGTGTGTGTGTGTGAGTGAGGAGTCAGATGAAAGGGGCCGATCACTGCTGTGACCCCTGCTAGTTTCAGGTACCGAGGGGTCATTCCTCAACGGCTAAATCACAATCTGATGTACAGTAACTCATTTATCACTGAACTTCACTCAGTTATTCCTGGTTTCCTGCTTTTGCTTGATTCCCTCACATTTTTTTTGTCACAACACTTTTTTTTTATATGTTTATTAAATTTTCAAGTTGTAACTTAGGAATACATACAACAAAACAAGAATGAACAACCAAAGGGAGAAAACAGTCAACCTGCTCCAGTGTCCAGTGTTTCTTATACAGTTCGAGCTTCCAGGAGTCTAAATTCACGCCGTTTCATCACCCTTCATATTGTCTCTGGATCGTGGATACAGTCTCTTGTATGTTTGCACATAATTAACCTGATAAAGTGTAAAAAAGTCCAAAAAAATATATAGAAAAACAGTTTTATAGTTAAAGTCATACAAACTGCAAACAATAAGCTGAAATGATGATTTTAATTCTTTGAAAGTTGGACTTGCAGAACCGGGGCTCTTGTTGTTGAGGCCGGTCAGAAATGATTTTCGTGGCATTTTGAGTCTCTGTCCATGACTACGAGCTGCTCAGACGGTGATCAGCGGCGATATGGGCGCCCTTCCATGACGCCGTCTCCCTGTGTGGGCTCCCTGCAGGACGACGGCGTCACCTCACTGACTCACTGCGGCCATTCACAAACCCTGCGTGCAAGAGCGAGTCCGTCTAACGCACGAGGAATAAAAGACTACAGTACCACGGTTTAGGTTAGGCTCCGCAGCCAGCAGCAGACGCTGGCTGCTCCACATTAAAGCTGCTACTGTACCAACAGACTCCTTAGGCTTGCTTCCTGACAGACCCCATAAGCAATTTAATTCCTCCAGAGTGACTCTGTGCTGCAGTCCTATCCACTCGAGAGCCTTGACATCATTAATCCATTAAACTTTAAATTCCAGAGGATTTTTAGCCCTCCTGCTCCCAGATTAGCAGTTCAGTGCGTTTCTGTGTCAGTTCAGTGAGTTGAAATTAATTTCTCCACTAATTTAGTAATTGCACGCCAAAGCTTTTTATCTGCGTTATAAGTGCCTGCATCGCACTGCTGCTGCACTGCAGGCGCGTTGGATGTTGGAAAAACTTAACGGGCCACGTTCGCTGGGTGGGTTGTTTCCATTATTTGGCGTCACCACTATAGGAGGCGCTCAATACGACTGCCATGCCGGCAAATGACTGGACCCAATAAAAGCCCGTCGAAAATAGACATTTCTATTCAATCTGTGAAATCCCCATTGTTGAAAGCAACACACTGCGACCTGTCACTGCAAGAAAGCCGGCATCAGGAAGTAGACGCTGAAACATGATAATTTGCTCAAGCTTTTAACCACTTTCTGTGAATGTCTGCTCTCACTGTGAGCGCCGTATTATACAGGACGGCTGCTCTGGATAAGTGCTTGATTCACTGCTACCGCCTGCTTCGCCCATTATGGATAAGCTGCTCTGACACGCTGATGTGGAGGCATTATATGCTGTGTGTGTGTGTGTGTGTGTGTGTGTGTGTGTGTGTGTGTGTGTGTGTGTGTGTGTGTGTATAAACTCTCAGGAGTGTGGGTGGCGCTGGCTGTAATGACGGAGGGAGACGATGTGGGCACATGTGTGATGATGAGTGGCTCTCAGTCCTCGTCTCTGCCCCCTCAGTCCTCTTCCCGTCTCCAGTGTGAGTCACCGTCTCCCCCCCGGCGGTCCCCCACCCTCCATTCCTCCACTCCTCTGGGAGCGAGCGACGCACAAACGCACGGCGATCGCCGTCTTTCTACGCTGGCGCGGGACGTCTGGACTCCGTCCCGCTGGTCCACGGCCGCTTTTGACATCTCTGCCCCTCGGCGCCGCTCCAGTTCACGGGGGTCGGCGGCGCCATGAAAGCATATCACCCCTTCAAAATGAAAAGTGTCTCCTCTGGCTGCGAGCAGCCTCTGAAAAACATGACAGCGCTCTGAAAGGCACATCAGCGCTGCTGTGACACTGACTGGAATTACAGTAAATTACCACTTTGTACTGAGGTGTAATAACAGCACTGCTCGTCATTGTTCCCATGGCGCCGGCTGAGCCGCTTCACCGGTGTGGGGGGTGGAGGGGGTGGTGGTGGGGGGGGGGGCCATCTGCCAGCAGAGATGTGTCTTACAAGGCTTCACGTGAACATGAGGTGTACCCTGTTATCACAGCTTGCTAGCACGCGCACGCACACGCGCACTGCTTGCCTGAGGTGCGAGAGTCGTGATAATGGTGTGTCTTGCAAACCCAGTCATCACATGTCACTTCTGACGCTCGCCGCTCGCCTCCCGTGCTCTCACAAGCCGGCGTCACACACACCCACTGTCACACACACACCCACCCACCCACCGTCACACACGCCACTGTTGTCACAAAGTACGAACAACAAGAGAGCGGGAGGCTGACGGGCCCGCTGTCTTCAGACGCTCTGCAGACGTTGGGGAGTACGTCCAACACGCCGTCGGAGCCCGTCTCCCTGGCGCCTCCATCGGTTGACAACACTCCCGGTTCGATCCCGGGTCTCGGAGCAGCCCGCCGTGGTGGAGCCGGCGCCTGGCGCCGTGCAGTTGGTTTGAACTGTGCCTCCTCTGCCATCATCCCCAGTCATCCCTAATCCTGTGACTGCAGCTGTACACACAATAGGTAATCCCATCATGACTCGATTGTGTGGAAATAAAGACACACGTTGGCTGTGAAGAGGAGAGCTGTTTGCCGGAGCTCAGAGGGGGCAGGGTGTGTTGTTGTGTTCGCCGGGGAGAGTGAATGGTATTAAATGTTCACCTGCCAATACATCTCAGCTTGGACTCCTTCCAGCCGGCTGCTGCTGCCACAGGAGGAGCAGTAAAGCCCGTCTTTTCTCCTCCCTGAAAAGAAGGCGTCAATCTTTTTAAAGAATTTGACTTGCTGAATAATGCAGACTAATGCGTGTGGTTTATGTCAACAAAACACCTTGCGTGGCGAGCGGCGGCTTTCCACAGGGTGAAAGAGGTTTTATCCGGTCTGGGCCTGCTGCTAAATTTTCTATTCAAGAAAAGACAAAAGTAAATTAGAATATTGTTGCTAGCAGGTTATGTGCTCAGAGAAAAGAGCTCAAACTGTAGCTGGTGATTTTCACAGAGGGACTTCCTGTTTATGGAAGCTCAGCACGACCAGGGGCCGTCCGCGGCGATGCCTGCTCGCCGTTTACGACGCCACTGACCGTGCCTGTGTGTGTCACCTCTATTCCCGCTCCTGCTCCACTGAATTCTGTGCACTGGCTCAAATAATGAACAGCCCAACCCAAGGGGGGCAATTAGCTTCCAGATGTGTCTGATCTGATCGCCGCTCGCTCTCGTGAGTGGAGATCCGGCGGAGGGGTGATCGCCGCCACGCCGTGGCCCTCCGTGGCCCTCCGAGGCCCGCTCTGTGACACACAGCGGATCAAACCAAAAACACAAAGCCCTTCGTCAGACGCTGCTGTACGAGGAGCTCGAACCTCTCCGTGCATTTGGGATTTGCCGTCTGAACATTTTGGCAGGGTTCATCCTCGCAGACTCCCGCTGCTCTTAACACTCCCGTCCGCGGTTGCCTCGAGGAGCTGGATCCAGGATCCAGTACCTTCGTCTGGAAGCTCCCCCGGCGCTCCAGTCAGGCAAGGAGGCAGGGCAGACGCTTGGAATTCTAATCAAAAAGAGAATAATGAATTTGTAGGATTTGAAAATATGCCTCTCAAACAAAATGCTCCCAACCCTCTTTGATATGGAAAAGCCGGCGCTCCCCCGCCCTCCTTCATGAATGAAATTATTTTCCCCGTCTGTACAGTTGGGTAGCCCGGGGCATTATGACCCTCATTACATGAGCTGTACATAAGAGAGAGAAGCCTCCGTGTCTCTTTATTTGCCCTTCAGTTTTTTTCTACTTTCTCCGGAGACTCAGCTGGAGAAGGACTGGGAGCCGAGCGGCGACGGGCGGCGCTCGGGTTGACAGGGTGTTAAATAGGTTGTGCGGAGGTCTGGAGGTTATATGAAATTAACAGCAGAGTGAAGTTAATTACT
Source organism: Salarias fasciatus (assembly GCF_902148845.1). Classification (NCBI taxonomy): domain Eukaryota; kingdom Metazoa; phylum Chordata; class Actinopteri; order Blenniiformes; family Blenniidae; genus Salarias; species Salarias fasciatus. The sequence continues at coordinate 22,422,984 of NC_043762.1, forward strand.
TTATAGTCTAGTGTGTGTTTCCCCGTGTGTGGTGAAACCCTTACGGCAAAGAGCGGAGCTGGACTTGCTCTAGAGAGACTCGCCCGACCAGCAGAACGTCTGCTGAACGTCAGATTATAACGAACACAGATACTGTAGATAGAAAAGACTTTAAAGCTGTGTTGCTGTTTGATTCTTGAACTCCATACGACCGTTTTAGACTTCCTGTTCAGCTATATACACACCGGACAAACTGTTGGTACCCTTTGTTTATGA
>NC_043762.1:22840448-22850448 GCF_902148845.1 Salarias fasciatus
GTGGAAAAGGTTTCTCATTGAACTGAATTGGAGACTCAAGAGCAACACTATGCAGACTGTGAGCAGGAAGCCTCGCCAGTTCCATCTGAACTGTTTAAAAAGCAGCTGTTTTGAAGAGCAGAGCCAACAGAATTTTAATGTTTAAAACTAGATGGTTTCAGAGTGTACCTGGTGTTGCTTTTTAAAGAGCCGTGCTGCAGAGTGCAGGCTCTCCTGTCGACCGTCTGAAGGAGCGGCACTCATCATTCTGTGTACTCTCCTTTAACAGCGTCTTCTTCATCCTGCTGCAGTCGTTGCTTTGTGACCTCAAAGTGCAGGAAAGTGAGTTTGTGTGCATGTTGACACACATGCAAAGTGCTCCTTTTGAATTCCCAGTGAAATGCATTGAAATGTGCTCCGACAGCAGCCTCTTTCTGCGGGAAGCCGAGAGCAGCAGGCCCTTCAGCGGCCGGCCATCACAGAGCAAATTAATATATGCTGAGCGCTGGGGTTCATTGTGTTTGGTTTGTGTAACCCTTGCTCTGCTTTCAGCGTTTTTGCCTCAGACTTTGGGCTGAATCAAGCCGATAATGAAAGCAGAGCATGAAAAGAAATAGTTTGGGAACGACGGACAACGTATTGAGAGCGCAGGTGTCACATTCATCTTTACAGAGCCAGTCTGACCTCGATCCTGCTGAACCAATAAAACCAGAACGCTGTGACCCACAAAGGCCAACGAGGTCAAGCTTTCTGCTCAGTTTTATCAGAGGAAGATTCAAAGGAAACAAATCATTTCTAACCTACTTTCAATAAAATCTGTTATGAACAAATTGACATTTCTCCTCTGGCACCTTCAAGACGTGCAGAGAGCCAGATCAGACCGGTTCAGATTCACTGGATCAACTTTCAGAACAACACAGGAGAGAAAACGGCTTTTTGTCGTCAAAGCAACAAAGTTTTAATAAACTTCTTTCTATTTCGAACAACTTCAATTTGATAAACTTTTAGTGCTGCAGCCTCAGATATTTTCATAATGTGTCAAAAATCAAAATGTGATGAATAAATCATTTTGACTGTGTGCCGACAATAGACCTGCCAGTCACATGACCACACCAGCTGAAGAGCAAGCTCTGCAGTCACAAGCTTATAGTTAACTTCAGGTTAATCTGCTTCACACATTTCATTTCATGCAGTCTCATCAGCAGCAGGAAGTGTCTCCTTAAAATACAACATCTGCTAAAATAAAGACACACGTAGAGTTTAGTTGTGTTTATTTGCAGTTTCCTGTTTTCTTTTTTTTTTTTTTTTTGGGGGGGGGTGTATTTTAATAAACGTTAAACAGTAAATGTTTCTGAATAATGGCACAACGCTTATGAAGTCAGAAGCCAGAGCTCTGCTGCCTTTAAATGACTGTGATGATTTAATAAACTCAGGCCGGAGCATTTCCTGCAGACAAAACGTCCAGCTCCACATTCACACATCACTGGTCCTCTGCTTCCAGCACAATTACTTTCTGTGGAGTCTTATTAATGCGTACACTGTGGCCTGAGAGTGATTTAGGCAGTAATTTATGCCTATTGTTAACCTTGCTGTGACGGCTCAGACCTGAGTGCACTGCTGCTGGAAGCATCAGAGTGGCAGGAGACGCTCTGGAAGCAGGAGACGCTCTGGGAGCTGGAGACGCTCTGGGCGCGGACGAAGCCTCGCTGCAGAGCCTCAAACACATTTCTTACAAGTCCTTTGCCGACTTGAAGGATCCTCCCACCTGTTTGCGCCGCGCCTCCCATCCATAAGCTGCAGACCTGGCATCAAAGCATCACACAGCTGGATGAAACAGCTCTCAAGGTCAGGGGTTTATCATCTCCATCTCTTCCCTCACTGGTTCTGGGATCGCCATGACAGTTTTGAGCTGAGGCATTTCCAAAGACAGATGATCCAATGCAGTCAAACGAACCACAGCGTCCTCCCCTTTCTGTTCAGCTCCTCAGAGATCCAGCGTTTTCTTTGCTCCACAGCAGCACTGAACACGCTGCAGCTGAGTCTGTGGTCAAACTTTCAACTGGGAAATGAAAACCAGGTGGCACGTAGGCAGCGTCTGCAGGAAGAAACACCTCAGCAAGGTCTGGCAGCGGTCAGTGATATTAGCGGTGCTGCTCGAAGCACTGAGGCCAAATCCTCATTATTTACGCAGAGACATCGTAATCCTGCCAGGTGGGAGAAGAAGAGCTCATCAAACGACTTTAGAAGATACACTTCCATTTTTCTAACCCATTTACCAGAGCAGGGGTGTCAAACATGAGGGCCAGGGGCCAAAACCTGCCCACAAGATTCTCCAGTTCGGCACCACCGAGCAAGTTGTCGAAAGAAAACAGAGGCTTTAACAACTTTCTGAAGCGTAGCGGACAAAACACAAATCTGAGAGCTGCGCTGAGACGCCGGCGACGCTGCCATGATGCCTCATTTCCATCAAACCAGCCTGAAAGCCGGGGCGAGTTCAGAGAAACAGAGCGCCACAGCTTCAGAAGCTCTGGATTCCAGTCTTCACTGCAGCAGAACTTTTCCTCAGAACGAGCTTCATGTTCAGATTGTTGTCATTTTCTGCAGGAAATCTTTTTTTGGGAAAATAGATTTCATCTCTTATCCTCCACCACAGCACAGGAAAAAGTCAATTAAAGAAGTTTAAACTTAAAGTCCGAGTTAACCAAAATCAGCCATTTTCTTCTAAACACCTTAAATAAGTCATAAATGTGTTTCTTTACAACATATAAAAGCCATTCCTCCATTTATGATTTAATTTTGGAGGTAGACTTCACAGACTTTTTTCACCGCTTCTGTGTTCAGGATTTAATGGGCGGGTCAGAAATGAGGGCCGCGTTACGTAACGCGGCCCTCATTGGCATAAACCCGCCCCCCGGATGCTGAGCGATATAAAAACATGTAGCGTATTAGCATCGGTGGTTTTCCCGCTAGCTTTCGAGTCTCGGATAGCATCTCGTACGACAGTTTGCAGCTAGCTAACCAGTCAGCCAGTCAGCTAACCAGGCATGTCACCTCCACGTCGCTCGTGCATCTTCCCTCGTGCCACAGTGTGCAGGGTAACGATGCCGTGAGCTAAATACACCCGCGCGGCCCGCCTCGCGGGTTGCCCTCGTCCCCGGGGGGCGTCGGCTCACCTGGTGTCTGACGCCGCCGCGGAAGGCGGGTCGGTTTCGGAGGGGGTCGGGTCGGTGGTCCTTCCCGCGGATCTCCCCCGCCGCGGACCCACGGCTCCCCCGCCCGGAGCCGCGGGTCGACTCGGCTGGCGCCTAGCAGCTGGCTTAGAACTGGTGCGGACCGGGGGAATCCCACTGTTTAATTAAAACAAATAAATGACCATTCTGATGGAGACTGTGAGGAACGAGGCTGAGCACTCTCAGCATCTGACTCAGATTCAGTTTTGGCTCTGATGGCTCAAATTGGTAGGGCTGGGTCCGTCTCGGACCCAGCTGGAGGCGGCTCCCCTCCCGCTGTGGGCGTCACTCCAGCGCTTCTAACTGACACGCCCCCAGCGTTTCACAGCAGAGAGAAGTGCTGGTTTTTACATGATTTTGAGACCTTATTTTATATACTTGGCAATTTTTTTAATCATTCAAATTTGGCTCAGTGGTTAATGACACATGTTTATGCAGTGTGACAAACTCATAACACAAATTTATTTCTGCTTAACTCGGACTTTAAAGGTCATTAACGCTCTTCAGCGGTCCAGCCCACTCCAGACGAACTCTGGCTGCTTGTGACCCCTGACCTACAGCGTGTTTTACACCCTTGATCTAAAGTCTTTGAGAAGATGGAGGAGTGTGTAGAATTCTGACTCGGGATTTTTCCTTTTTAGTCAGTCAGTGACTCTGGTCAAAGGTCGTCAGGCAGAGACACGTTCATACATTCATCATCAGGGGTTTTCGGTACTTTCTTTGTATGTAATTTACGGTTTTTGTTATAAAGTGTGAGGAACAGCTCCTGCGTCAGAGAAGGACGACAAAACCGTCCAGACTGCCTGAGATTATGCAAATGAGTCTCTGTAGGGGGCTTCTCTCCACTGAGTGACCTTCCTCCCTGAACTGTGCACATCCAGCCACATGCAGAACAGCGAGAGGGGGGTGGGAGTGGGGGTGGGGGGCTGCAGGGGGGGCGGGGGGGGGGGGGGGGGGGGGGGGGGCGTGGGGGCGTCAAGGGAGCACAAAGTTAATGAACAGCCTTCACAAATGACAGGGACTGTTTGTAAAAGCAGACACACCAGTGTGCAATCATGCCTGTGCCAGCTGACAGTTCAGCAGAACATCAGCACGGATGCACACACACACACACACACACACACACACACACACACACACACACACACACACACACAGGGACACGCTCACAGGGACACACACATGGTGACATCCTCACAGAGGGACACACACACACACACTCCAGCATCTGGACTGATGTTTCTGCAGTCGTCCCATACGCGTTTCCACTTTATTGTCTTTATACAGCGAGAACGAAAAGAAGAGGGAAGATGTGGCTTGAGAGAATTAGACAGCAGGGAAATCAGTGTGCCATCGCTAAGGTCCAGGAAAAAGAAACTTGTGTAGCGGTTGCATGTGGCAGAAAGAGAGCCTGTCATTTTCAGACATTTAATTAATTCCTGCGGTCCTGAAGGAGCCGCGGCAGGATTAGATGAAGGACAGTGGAGACATCGGGGGACAGGCGGACAGGTGAGAAAATGCTCAGGTAGGATTTCAATAGCACTCGTCTCATTCCTTCAACTCCATCTTATCAAGCCGCTTTATGTCGTCTGTTACTTGATTCGTGTTTGCTTTTTACAATGTCGGAAGAAAAACGTGTCAAATACATTATGGTAGTTTGCTGCAAAGGCTCTTTTTAAATCATCTAGAATTAAAGAATTAAGGTGTAATAAGATGTCATGTTGTAAGAATGATTATTAAAAAAGAGGTTCAGTTTCTTCCTCATGTTTTCCAACATGAAGGTTCGTTTTAAAAAAAACACAGTTTAAGAAAGTCTGCATCCTTTACGGATGGAATCTGACATTTTTATCTTGATCTATCTCAGGCGGCCTCGTTTGGCTTCGGTCTGGACACATTTCATCAGAAGACAAAGTTCCTGTGAGCTTTTTTTACTGCAGTTTCCCACAATGAGATCCGATAAAGATCCAGATCCTGACTGAGATTTTTAACTCCTCTCTTGAAATGATTTCCTGTCAACCCTCTAATATATAAAGATAGTGAAAGAAATGTTCAACATTCAGCTCCTGAAGCAGAGGAAGGAAGAAAACAAAAGTATTCAGCGAACACAGCTCTGTGATAACGACCCGACGCTCTGATGCTGCAGGATGCAGGCTGCTGCTCCGGCCGGGTTATCAGCACTCTCTCTTCGTCTTTACCTCGTTTCTGCACCAGCGTGCTCGTCTCCATCTCATATCAGCCTCAGATAATTCACACATGCACTTTGCATGTGAGCCCTAAAGGCCTGACTCATCAGCCTCGAGCTCTGGAACGTAAATCTCCAGATGCATCCAGTGATTTAGGGACGAGAGCGTCCAATTAATTCCAGAGAGTGATGCTTCCACGTCTCATTGTCTCTCACATAATGACATGATTGCAGCTCCTGTCCACTAATTCTCTCTGATGAGACATCCAGAGCGGCGCTCTCGGAGGAAGTAGCCTTCTTAAGGAAATGCTGAAAACAGCCACAGCGTGTGGATTTCAGTCAATAAACCATTTACATACAGGTCGATGTATAGCTATAAACGTGACCATCATTTTTCCCTCCAGCTTGCTATAAATCATTTCAGCCTTACGAGGCCCGATCACTCCGCTGGCCGGCCTGCTGTGTAATCACTTCAGGGAGTTCTGCTCAGCTCCCACTTTCACCATTAGTTCACCGGAAATTTTACATTGGAAAACATTGGTTTTTTTTAAATGTTGATGGCATTGAGACACGTTTAACTCTGTCGTGGAAGTTGTGATGATGAGGACGAACTGGGATGGTTTCCTCTGACCGGCTCTGAGTGTTATGAATGGACGCAGCAGTCGGCGGTGAATAAGGCGCTGCGACGCCACGCCTCTGCTCTGTCGCCCTGCGGAGAGCAGGTCAGACGCCTGCAGAGCTGAAATATGGAGCTGTCAGGAAGGAGGCTCCGAGGAAGGCAGAGGGCACTGCGACCAGCCCAGAGCCAGGTGGAGGTGTGTTCAGACAATTAAATACCTTCAGATGTTGTTTCCTTTAAAGAATTCAGAAGAATGAAGACAAAAAAAACAGTAAACAAAAGCTGAAGAGAATTTCTCTCAATACCTTTCCCTCTCTTCATTTTTTATGCATAAGCTTCACAGACAGCAGTAAATCCCGTTAAACAGAGACATGGCAAATGAACCTCCTGCTGGCCGAGTCTTAAAACAGAGACGCAGCTCATGTCGCAACGCATCTGCTTAAAATGCTCATCTGAAGACAGACGCTGTCAGAGCCTCCATCCAGCCTTCCTCAGCAACACATTACCCCATCCAGCGCTGCTGCCGGAGGCGTACGCCCTGCAGGAAGCTGCAGTGCTCACCGAGAACCCGCACAGGTAGAACATGTAAAGCTCCCAGCTGGACGCCGGGGCAAACCACGGCTCCAACATGCAGCCACAGCTTCATATGGATCCTTATTGTGCCAAAACGGTTAAACGATGATGCTCGTAATGCCTTCTGCAGCATCTGACTGAACAAACACGGCGGCAGAGCAGGGACCGTGAACGATTTACCACGAAGCAGAGTCTGCACAGGCTGCAAGACTTCCAAATATAACTGCTGAAATTCACAATGAAAAGTATTAACGCCCAAATCAATACCACAATCAGGGCTTCACAACACTGTTTATTTCCTATTTGCTGTTATCCCAGTGTCAGCTGCTGCGACAGACATTCATGCATTATTCATTCACTGCAAATTCAAAATGAAAGCATTTTAGAAGTTAAGTGAGATTCATCATTAGCACCTGACAGTGTGAATCAGCAGCACTTCTGAATGAAAAAAATAATCTTGTTATTGTATTATTCAACAACATCAGTTCACGTTGACCTAATCCGCTGCAGCCGGAGGGCAGTTCCTATACTGGCATTTACTCAGCTCTGAACGCGCTGGAAGGGATTTAAACAGTTAACAACAAACAAAAGCTTAACAAAACCTTAACTGTCTTTAATTCATCTGCTGGGCAGAATAATGGCCTAATCCATGAATCGACTGCTGGAATCAGGTAACGGAACAGCTGGCATGAGGATTAATCAGGGCAGAGTCCCAACCAGTCAATGATAGCACCACTGCGTGCGTTTGTGCACGTGTGCATGCGTGTGCACGTGCGTGTGTCGTCAAACTGCCTAACCAACACGATAGAGTGAACTTCCACGGCTTCTCTTCCCCCTGGACGGTGGACGGTCGCAGGCTCAATGATTACTTCTGCGAGGAACTGCAGAGGAAGTCCACTTTTTGAAACGGGAATTAAAGAAGACAAGATTTATGGAGCGGGCGGGCGTCAGCAGCGCGGGGCGGCCAATCAGGAAAGGCGCCCGTAACTGTGAGCCTGTGTCAATGCAGAGGAGGCGGCCGGCCAGAGCAGGGTCCTGTCAGCTGGATGCCTGTAGAACAATGCGTGTGTGAGCGTGCATGAGCGTGCATGAGCGGGGAGCAGGTAGCGGCGGGGCGTTGTGGCCGTGCGATAAAGACGATGAATGGCCTCGCCGAGTCTCTAATGAAGCATCGGTGACAGACGGGGAGGACAGTCCTCGCCGTCGCTGCAGCCACCGCCGCAGCCGATCCCCATTTTTCACCCGCTGTGTGAAAAGGCCTGGCTGGAGATAAAGGGATGAATGGAGGAATGGAGGGGCAGAGAACAGTGATGAGGAGCGCTCGCTCGCCTTCAGACCGTCAGCTCAGCGGAAGCACGAAACGCCAGCGTCTCATTTATTACCGTCGTTAGGGACGGAGCTCCTGCTGAACACACAGAATTCTGAATGTCTCCGCTGTGCGAATCAGGAGCGGCGTGATGAGACGCCCCCTACAGGGAAGGGCCGGGGTTACAGGGCCGAGCCGCCGGCCGGAGCGGCGGTAATGAACCGGTCCGGTCAGAGACGAGAGGCTCGGCGGACTGTCTCCGCCCACCTGCTCAACCGTCAAGACCGTGGAGCCTTTTGAAGAAGAGGACGGTCCCACGAGCGCACAGCGCGCACGGCTCCACGGGCACGTCCGACGCTTCGACTGCCAATAGTGACCTTTGGAAAAACTGCAGCATCTCGAGAGAAGACAAACACACTGCATCAGTAAAATGATAAAAAAAATCCCAGGTTATGCGCTGAAGGTCGAGTGAAAGTGGAGAATATTCATGTTCTGGAGTCCCTGAGAGAGCAGCTTGCTCCTTTCACTCTTCTTTTTTATATTTTATCTGTTTTCATTTTAATCACATAAGGACTTTTTGTTTTGTTTAAATGGACACATTTTGATGTCAATCACTTTTTAATAGTTTGATCCAACTGTAATGATCTTAAGTCAGTTTTAGGAGAAGTTCAGAACTGCAGACGTCCTGGATGTTGGAAAAACTTGACACAAGTTTTGAATGAACGGTTGTTGCTCCCTCAGAATGAACCAAGACGAATGTCTATCTGTGCTTTGCAAATTTAATAGAGAAACATTCCAGGTTCAACACGTTAGTTTTTTTCCTGTCTTCAACCATCACACACTTCCTGTCTCCCTCTGTTCAGCAACTGAACTCAGTTTGAAACAGGTGAATAACTTCTTTTTACAGATGTCTGTTTCGAACATAATATATGATTTTCAGGACAAAATTATTCAGTGAGCTAAAAATACTAATAATAATTCAGTAAGAAATAATGCAGTGAGACTGTTTGTTTGTTTGTTTGTTTGTTCATTCGGCCACACAAAGATGCAATTTATTCCTGCCGTCGGTCTGAACCGGTGAATTTATTTGTCTTACAACTGGACACCTTCTCTTGACTGACATTTTTATCATCATTAGTCATTTTAATTTCAGGAAAGTCCATTTCCACCTGAGCAGAGCTTTAAAGGGAGAAAGCCCATAAAGCCACGAGCTCTGCGGGACACATCCAGCTGAACCGGGAAAATTGCCCGTTTCATGAAATGCGCAGTGACGTTTTTCTTGCTATGAACTGGTCAATCATGCCATTTCAATTCTAATGGAAAAAGATGGAAAATGCAGCCGTTCTGAAACTCCTGACACCACCGGAGCGAGGGGCGAACGGGGAACCTCCTCATGCAAGGCTGTCAGTCTTATCAAACTCACATGTTGAACACCATTTAGCCTGAAGGAGAGAACCTGAGCAAACTGATAGACGTACAGGGAGAACATGCACACTCCCCACAGTAAGACCCCAAAGCAGGCTCAGTCTGGACTTGTTGCAGAGGCTTTCTTTTTTTTTTTTTTTTTTTTGGGGGGGGGGGGGGTCCTCCCCTCTTCCTTCTTTTTGGTCTTTTTTTTTTTTTTTTTTTTTTTTTTTGGTAATTTTACAGATTACTGTGACTCTATGTTCAGGGAAAGAATCCACAGTGTTTGGTTGCACAGCCAGGTTTTCAAATCATGCAACAATTTGTTTTTGTTAGTTGTGGTAGTTGTGAAGGTTTGTGTGCTTGTGGTGTTTGTTTGTTTTAGTGTGAATGCTATGATTCTGCTGCTATCTTGACCTTTTTAAAAGTTTTTAGAGGTGGTGAGATTTGGACAGGCTTCCGTTGAGCTGAGAAAGTTTCATCATGCATTTGGACGGGAGGCCGCCTGCCTGATCAGGCAACCCTGACCACTGTAAGATGCATTTCTGATGGTTTTTAAAATAACAAACCAGACATCATGTCTTGCAGCTTTATCGGCACCAGCATAGCTGTTAGGTCTGAAACACATGGCCATGAGGTTCATACATGTACATCTCAATTTGCTAAAGCACGTATCGAAGAAATACACAACCTATTCATAGAACGCT
>NC_043762.1:22855448-22865448 GCF_902148845.1 Salarias fasciatus
TCCAGTGCAGGTCAATGCAGGTGAAGGTCTGAGGCGCACGCCTCTTTTCAGACTCCATATTCACTCACTTCAACTATGACCCCGAGAAGGAGCAACAATAACTCCCAGAATTTATCTTCAGGCATGAAGGGTGAATACATATCCGCCGCTCGGTCATAAAACACACCGAGAAGTCAAACGGATGAGAGTCCTGCTCAGCTGAAGAGCGCTGCAGATGGCAGCCTGGAGAAGAGGTGTTTGCATCGCAGCCTCTCGTCGGGGCGACGAAAGTTTAAATTCTACAGAGGGCGCTGGTGGGGGTGGAATGGGCCGGTCACCTGCCGAGAAGCCCAATGAGAGGCAACACCTGGACCTGGAGCAGCGTCTCAGTGACGGCGAAGGACCGGCGGCCGCGAAGAGATCATGGAGCTGCTGTAAAACGCCACTCGGCAAATGTTCATGAATGAGGGAGAAATCCTGTTTCCTCCTTCCCTTCATATGTCACCTGTTGTCTTTTTTAATCAATCGCATAAACTTATTAACGTAAATAACGTTAAAACAAGCCAAAAAACTGTCAAAATTAACAAGTTAATTCAAATTCCTAATGGCGCCACTAATTTATTTCACGTGCATGTTTTGTGACCCTCGTCTCGCACCGTAGTTTGGGAAACAGGTACATGATTTGAAACTGCTCACTCCTGTACAGTGTGGAAATTTACAACTTCTATTACTATTCTGTCTTCTGACCTATTTAATATTATGGATAAATGCAGCTTGTGAATCATAATCTTTCTCACCTAATCAGACATACGCTAATGTTCGTGCAAGGAATCTTTGAGTATCTCTGTGCAGAAAGACGACTCCTGATCAGGCACGGAGCGGCTGTGCTGGACAACAGGAGGAACACCTGATCCACATCAGTGCGAGAGAAGCAGAGGCCCAACCAGCCCAAACCAGCTCCACGGATGTGTGACCCAGAAGAATGAAAATATCACCCCGCCTGTGAGCGGAAGACTTCATAAATACACACACATTAGATTAGCCATGGCCTTCTGCTCTGACTCTGTCAGTGAGGGCTGTTCGGGGACAGACTAGGGACACAGAGGACCAGAATTCTGTCTAGAGGCTTCGCACAAATAAATTGTAATCAGCATTGGAAATCTGCATTGGGACTCTTTATTTCTGCACTCTATTTGAGATCCAAGAAAGAATCTGTAGGGTACGAGGAGCAATCGGAGGGGAGCCCAGCCCGGCACCGGAGGGAAGAAAACTCCGTCCTCGACAACAGTAGGAGGCGCTATGCACCTTAAAACCAATTTGTGACCTGCCAAAATAAAAGAAGAAGAAGGAGAAACAGTTTGGAAAAATCAGGCGTGTGTGGCAGCCAGTGACCCCTCCACAAGATGGCCGCCGACTGACAGCCCTAAAAAAAGGTAAAGAAAAAAAGTTAAAAAAAAAAACGAACGTAAAAGTACCTGGTGTGTTTTCCCCTCCGTTCCCTGGATGTACCACCGTTACTTATAGTACCGCTGTTTGAGCTGCTTCTTGGCTGACAGTCTGTTCCACAAATAGAGAAACTAAAGGTCTTTAAAGCTGTTTGCAGTATCGGTAACCCACAGTTTTTCATACAAGAGCAAGAAAATTTTCAACCTTGTAAATTCTTTCAATTTCATTTCTTGAAAGCGAGTTCATTTGTCCTGTAGTTTGTGTGACAACTTCATTTGGTGGAAATAAATCTTTGGTTTTGCTGGGCGGAGGACTCAGAATGCCAGACACCAGCATTTTATCAGTGCAAACAAAAACTGAAATCCAAACGACCAAAATAATAAAACTGTGGAGGTCACAAGAGACCGCTGATGAAGCTCTGGAAGGTTCAAACAGGCAGAACAGACTGCAGAAACACACACTTTACACCCCAGGAACTGAAGACAACCACACACTCAGGCAGGTGAAAGACGTGAGAGCAGAACAGCTGTCAGACACCAGGAGGGGAAGTCGAGGAGAATCTCCAAATAACACCAGAACAAAATGTTTCATGACAAAAACATTCCACCTGGTTAGTAACGGCTGTATGATGCATTTAAAGCGATACTTCAACATTTTGGCAAATTGGCCCATTTAGGGCAATTCCCTAGTCATTTAGAACAGCCTACTTACTTTTTTTGTGAGGGCGAACTGTTGTTTATTCAGCGGTGGGTCTGAGGAGAGCTTCACGGCAGACATAATGGAAGTGGATGGTACAGTTGCTTCCCTCGTCAAACTCATCAAATACACAATCCAACAACCCCAAAACACTTTGGTGGACATGTTATAATCCGCACATTCACTACGCTGTGAAATATTAATGCAAAATTCCGAGATTGAGTGGTTTTTGCGAAGATTGCTAAGACGGAACTACTTACTAAACATGGCGTCTGGGCGTAGTGATCTCATAAGAAAAAGTAGTTCCCAGTATTTGCTTCAGTGTCGTAACGCTACAATATTATTTGTAGGTGTTTCACAGCGTAGTGAATGTGCAGATTATAACGTGTCCACCCGAGTGTTTTCGGGGTTGTTGGATTGTGTATTTGATGAGTTTGACGAGGGAAGCAACTGTACCATCCACTTCCATTATGTCCGCCGTGAAGCTCTCCTCGGACCCACCGCTGAATAAACAACAGCTCGCCCTCACAAAAAAAGTAAGTACGCTGTTCTAAATGACTAGGGAATTGCCCTAAATGGGCCAATTTGCCAAAATGTTGAAGTATCGCTTTAAGTTCGTCTTGTTTTATTTAGACAATTTCCTTTAATACGCTGAAGTAGGGTGATTGATTTTAAATAATTGAAGGGTATCGGTCTTTTTAATGTTATTAGTCACAATGAAAAAAAAACAGAAGAAAGGATTGAAACATATTTCATTGAGGTCAATGAACTTCGAGCAAACAGTTTCTGTAAATGGTTCAATTTCATCAAACTCATCAGACTCTACAGAGTTGGCAAAGTGATGAAAGAAAGAATTACATCAGAATCTAAAGAGGATGAAGTTGCTGGACCACTTTAACCACAAACAAAGCATCATGGGATCCTGAGGGACTTTCTTTGAATAATTCATTTTGGGTTTTAGCACAGGGAGCAAACTGCTATCTCCTGGGAAAAGCTTTAATGTTTGAACTATTTCACAAAGGCTACACTGATTTTGGAAAGACAGAAAAGAACTGCAGAGAAAACATGAAGCAAAGATGCAAAAATCATCCTGTGAAACTAGCTCCACTTCTTAATCCGACTCTAAAGCAGCAGGAAAAATGTTCAGAGCCTGTGAAGGAGAGCAGAAATTAATCCATTAACTTTTCACCACCTTTAGGAGGGAAATCCTTTCATAATGACAAATAATCAAGCAATAAGCGAGAAACTAAATAGCTAATTAAAATGAAACAAATAGAGCGATTCAGTGTCCATGAGGAGTTGTGAAGGTGGCAGCGGGTCAGGGGATCATCTGGAGGGCAGCTGCTGCAGAAGAATGATGATTCTCAGTGAACAGCTGTCCACTCTGATATATTTTCTGAGAGGATTTTCCTCGTTTTGGAGCAGGTGGTTAGCAGGAGGTTCAGCAGTAATCCTGCGCTGCCCTTCCTTCACCCCTGCGGCCGCCGGCCGTCGACGGCCACTGTTCCTCTCAGAGAAGGCCGGCGCTTCACGAGTGAAGCTGTGGAGTAATCTCTCACTGCGTCATTTAAATGATGCATCAGTCACTGCGCCGCCTCGCAGGCCTGACTCAAAGCCACGGAGGAATGTGCTGGAACACCTGGAGGGATCCCACGTGCTGTTGCGGAGGGTTGGAGTGCAGCGCCGAGGGCAGCCATCACGCCGGTACCAGGAGGTCATTATTCGGTGGGTGTGCAGGATGAGACCGAAGGCCCAGGCTGTAAATCTCCATTCCTTTTTTGTTTTGTGTTCATGACTCGATGCACTGCGAACAGAGAAAACGGCACGTTTCCTTTCAGTATTTCAGTGTTTTTCACCAACTATGGGGCCCTGGGGCAAAAAAGAATGTTTTCTGGCTCCTCTGACCTCCGTGCTGAAGCCGCTTTACCTGGACTGTGTGTGCACTCTGTCACGTTTACACACCTTTCACATGAGGTTTACACAGGAGGCTTCAGGACAGCTTCATTATATTCTGCCTGCAGGGCGAGAAACCAAGGAATCCTTCCTGCTTCCAGGCTCGCTGTGTGATCAGTTCCTCCACTAATTTGATGAAAGCAGTGATTCATTTGTAGAATAAATCTCTTTAGAAGAAGATGTCAGCCACCTTTATTGAGTCATAAACCGTTAAAATGGAAGCAGCGCCACTTTTTATTAACTCCCCAAGTTACACAGATGAGTCTAAGCGTCCTCTTGGAGACCCGGATGTCTTCACCCTGAGAGGATCTGTTCATCTTTCACTACACCCTCATTCAAGAACAAATCCTCAATAAACCTTTTCCTAACCGTGAGGGTGGGGTTCATCTTCTCCGGGCAGCGCCAGCTTCCTGCCTGGCAACAGCCGACACCGTCCGGAGTTTTCCAGGCTGTAACAGGAAGTGGAGGCACGGCCCTCAGTCCAGAGTCCGTCTGACTGGTGCTCGGCCACGGCGTCTAAATCAACCCTTCAGATGAAGAGAGTGGCCACTATGGGATCAACAGTGTCTCGTTTTTTTTATTTCTCCAACGTCTGATCCTGGATGGGAGAACCTGACCGATGCCACTCTGCAGTATTCAATAGTTCTCTTGCATTACTTCTGAATTATGCTCAGAAAAGGCTCTCTGGAGGACATAAGAATGCTGAAGGGACTGTTTGTCCTCCGCTTGGCGCGACAGTCTGAGGCCTGGTCCCTCATGTCTGGGATCAGGTCGGATCTGCAGGCGCGGTGCGTCCTTGGAAGCTGGGAGAGCATCTTCGTCATATCGACTGCAGAGCAAACAGCTCTCTGCGCGTCTGGCCAGACGTGAGATTAATGGCGTCGTTTTTGCTCTCAGACATTGTCGCTCGGACGCCGCCACCAATGGAAAGAGACTCAAGGTCACAGAGTCCTTCTCCATGTCAGAGCTGGGATGAGGCCTGGAATATAAAAGGAAAATCAATTCCTCTCTCAGAATCCTCAAATGCCGGATCGCCTGTAAACGTACCTTTGGCAGAGGTCGCCGTGGTTCAGAGGTTGACACGCCGAGGCTTCATTCGCCGCACAAGTCGATCTGCATGGAGGCAAACAAGAGAGAGGCGGAGTCGTCTCACAGCACGAGGTCCGGTCCACGGTCCAGGCAGCACCTGATTTTGTCCTCTCTCCTCGGGGGACGAGTGGACGGCACCAAAGTCTGGTCTAATCCTCCGAGGGTTTGAGGAAGGCTTGGGCTCGTTCCAGACGCACAGCTAGGAAAACGTTTGGTTGTCCTTTTTTACTTTTGCTATTCTGGATTTATTCCAGGTTTTTATTTTGTCATCACAGAATTCTGTCCTTTGAGAATAAGTGAAAAAACACAACAAAAAGTCAGAGTCTCATCCAGCATGTCTGTCTGGCTCCTCGTGAAAATGTCTCGTCATCATGAAGATCAGACTCCAGCAGCGATCTAACGGCTTTTTAGTGAGATGGAGTCTGCATCTTCAAACCAGAACAGTTTTCTCTTTTGATTTTGGGGAAATTACATTTGTTTTTGTTTTTTTCATCCCTTAAGTTGCATTGATTTGACAACATCAAACCAGAGTTTCTCATTAAGGAAAAAAGTGAGGAAGCTGTTGTTTGGTATGTTATTTGTTTCTTCTTTCAAATGAACCCAGGTTTCCCAGGAAGATGCATTTGTGGGATGAGCAGTAGAGATATGTAGGATGTGCCCAACGAAAAATCTGCCAATGACAAACAGAATTTGACACGGATCAACCAATAACGGTATTGATCGGTCCGGCACACAAACCCGTCCTGCACGTTTCAGAGGGACAGAAATTTCACCTGCTGGCAGGTAATTCATCGTCTGCCCTCGCCAAGAGGCACTTTCTCATAAATCACGCTGTGTGTGTGTGTGTGTGTGTGTGTGTGTGCTCATGTTGGTGGACAGAGTTTGGTCCCAGACTCTGGAATCAAAACACTGCAACAGCTTGAAGGAGCCCATCCTGACGCCTCTCTTCAGTGAGGTTTCTCAGCTCTTCTGACGGAGTCCTGGTCAGTTCTGGTCCAGGGCCCAGCCGGAGACCTGTCCTCCAGCTGTTCGTTTGAATTCCATCACTACGTCTCACAGGACAAATGTATTTTGTGATTTGGGACATGAGCTGGGAGTCGGAGCGGCATCTTGCTGGAACTCTCCAGTTTGTCTCCATCCCTCGTTTTTCAGCCCACGTTTGTTATACAGGGTTTCAGACACACACACACACACACACACACACACACACACACACACACACACACACACACACACACACACACACATATCCATCCAGCACTAAGGTGGGCTTGGAGGTCATAGGTCATCCTGGCTTCCTGATCTGGAAATGGGGTCATGGTTCCCCTTGCTTAAAGGGTCCCTGGCTGGGGGGGGGCGGCTGGAGCTGGTGGCTCATGGTTGTGTGTCCGCCCCCCCCCCCCCCCCCCCTCGGTGGTTTCCTGGAGCCTTCGTCATGATGTGTCCAAACATTTAAATCCCTGCTTACAAACAGAAAAACATTTCATGGAGTTTGTTTTATGGAATATTTTATAGCACTTGGTTTGGTCCTGACAGGGTTTCTAAAACTGTTCGGTACCATTTTGTTACTCTGAGACTCGGAGCTCCACATTTCTGAAAGTGTCGCTGCATCCCTCAGAGTCCGACTGACGCAGCCGGAATCCACCGCCAACTGGAGTCAGATACTCCTGCTGACCTCCAAGCCCAGCTCTGCTCCACAGGGAACAGCAGCCCCCCCCCCCCCCCCCCCCCCCCCCCCCCCCCCCCCTCTCCACCCCTGGATGTGTGATCATAGATCCTGCAGCTGATCAGCAGAGGTGGCAGAGGGAGGCTGTTTGCTGGGATTTATTTGCTGGCTGCCTGGATGATGAGAGCTGGCCGGGACTGCTGGAGGCCAAGGAGCTGCTTTAGACGTCACAGCTGTTTGTTTCCTCTGGTTTGACATGTGAATTACATGTCTGTCCACCTGGACTGACCCGAGCATCGGGAACAGAGATTGAACATCCTGGACCGCTGCACTGGTACTGAGGAAGGTCATATCCAATCTTTGTCTGTTAACTTTTTAATCCATTTTCCAAAAAATGCAAAAGCAAATTAAAAAAACAACCTAGCGTGAGTGAGGTTTTAGGATTCCACCAGTGCTTACAGAAAATACCTGACTTCAACATTTATATGCAGCGTTTCTGTATCGCTTTGTTTGGCTCGAGAGCTGCAGAGGTCCTTTAGAGGCTATTTGTGAGATATAAAGCTTAGAACTGGACAAACAAACTCACAGACGGTTCTATTGCAGCAGATGCAGACTTCAGCTTAACAACAGTACAGATGTGTTTGAGAATGAAAAATGTATGAATCTTAAATACCAGAATTTTGAACCAGTCGGACGAGTTAATGAGAAAGTTATTAGAAATTTCAAGTCATCACAGCATATACATCAGAATTTGGCTCAAAAAAACTTAAAGAAAACTTCCTAAAATCTGAAACTAAAAGCTGTGGGGAGCCGTCTGAGGATTGACTCCTCCCACAAAAGCAGCATCATGTTCTGCCCAAGGCTGATTTAAAAACACACAATCATAAGCCGTGCAGTGATTTTTGATTCACATTGTGAGTTTTCACCAGATCTGATGCACATGCCTGATATCCCATATTCATCAAGGCAAATGCACCAAATCCAGAGTGTGTGTTATTTTACAGGTCTGTCCGTCTCAGAACGGCCCTGGCAGTGAATCATGTGCGCACAAGATCCTGCGTTTGAACCTTAAAGATCAGGCCCTCATATCTGTGTCTGTGTGCTGCAGTGCAGATTAATGGGTGAATAAAGATAACTCCTACATAAATGCATTGTAGAATAATGTTATCATTACAGTATAATCAGTGTTTGTGATACAAGCACACTGTAGCAATATCAGTGCAGTTTCAATTAGAAATTACAGTGCTATTATTTTTTTTATTTTATTTTTGACCTTGTTACTGAAAAGCCGAGCATCTCCTTTTAATCATTTCTCCAAACTGATGATGCCAATCTCTCATTTCTCATCCTCTCTTCTTCTCAACTTGTTGAGGAGAAAAAAACAATCTGCTTCATAAAGTCCTCGCCTCTCTGCAGCGCTTGAACCATCTTGTCCTTCAGGCCACGCAAGCAAAACTCACCTGAGCTCAGTAAAGTCTTTTAAAAGTGTCATTTTAACAGTTAAACCTCCCTGCACAGCTTTGACCAGCCGTCTGGTTGTTTTCAGTGATATAATGAGATTTCCGCAGGATGCTGCAACCAAATAGTTCAGCTTTCATCCCTGGATTCTGAAATAACAGATAAGGAAACAGTTTGCAATGCTGTCTGGAAGTTTGGCATTAATGAAGTCAGAAAAAGATCCAATCCGCCCCAGCATCCTGACATGAGGACATTTATAATTTGCATAATCTTTCTATTTTTTTTGGTTAATCTTTGCGCTTAATGCAAGTCACGAAAAACCTTGGTACATGAAGCAATCCCTCTGAGTCAGCTGGAACCAGCCATATTACCACACTCCTCAGCTGGATTAGGAACACGGATCAATAGATTGATCGATGAAGAAAACCACAAAAGGAGCGAGATGAATTTCTCCTAAAATCATTTAAAGTTGCGCGCCGTCCAGAATTCAGATTTCCTGTCTGATCCTGTCTCTCTGCCTGCAGGAATGATGGAGGATTTTAACTGGAAAGTTACTGGCTTCTGCCTCCTTCTGTCATGATTAAACATTTAAAGGCCATTTACCCTGAATTGTTTTTTTATTCTCGAATCATGTTCTGGATCAGAACGCCTCTCGGCAGCGGCGGTTCAAGTAGAACAGCCTCTGACGCTTTGACTCCAATTTTCTGAAGAGATTTACAGGAAGTTTTTTCACAGAACATTCATAGCCACATTTATGAAACTTTCATTTTGGAAAACAAGAAGAAATAATTCTTTTATGGCTGCTGAGTGTTTCATGGGATAAATGGAGGCAAATTGATTTGAAAATAATGTTTCTGTAATGTAAAACACACAATAAGCCAAGAGCATTGCCGGCAACACTGAGGACTGTTCACAAGCCTGAGTTGAGAAAAAAATGTGCAAATTCATGAAGTGTGATGGCAAACATGTTCTCTCCAAGTGACACAAACGGAAAACAGAGCTCGTGTATCGTTACTGAACAAAAGCTGTTGAGGTGTCAGAAGCAGTTTTTTTCTCGAAGTGCTGCTGGAACTTGTCACAAATGAGTGGGAACCGGAATGTTGTACATTTTAGAAAAAGATTTCAGCCTTCATTTTAATGGAACACGAACAAAAAACATGCTGAATGGTAATTTCTCACTCTTTCTCTGCAGGTGTGTTTGTCTGTGTGTGTGTGTGTGTGTGTGTGTGTGTGTGTGTGTGTGTGTGTGTGTGTGTGTGTGTGTGAACGGTCATAATGACCAGTCGTCAACTTCAGTCAACACGCTTGCTGCTTGAAGCTTGAAGGGTCAGCAAACAGTGAAAACTTTAGAAATGACTGAAAGGTTTTAGAGCCGCTGACGGGACAAAGTCCGGAAAACATCCTGGATCTCCAGATCTGACAGGTTTCACAGGAATCCTAAAGCCAGATCTATGAACGACTCCTTTTTCATAGACGATGGGGGACAAGTCTTCCAGGCACACTGTAGATTTTTCTTGCAGTATAGTTTTGAATTAAACCTGAATCTGATCGGGTCAAGATGTACAGAATGAGCCGGAAATCCCAGCATCCCACTTGGCCATGTATCCCGCTCACAGGTGAAACCGAGATCATCCTCTTGAGATAAGAATCTTGAGAAAATAGTATACGGTAGAATCTCATGCAACAGTGTCAACAAACGGGACACTGTTGATT